>NW_024037811.1:0-225757 GCF_016077235.1 Cyprinodon tularosa
AGCCAGAGGGTGGTATAAGCCAAAGTTTTTCGCTTGATGACTTACACAGATGAAAGGCCTTCTTCAAAAGATAAAATTGATTAAATTAACACATTAGATTACAGACAGGTGAGAAAAATTATGTCTGTGGTGAAAGAATGGACTCCAGGATCACTATGACATCTATAATGTCTTAATAGATATTATTTTATAACTAAAAGACACAAGAGAATCTTCTCTAAGATTATTAACAAAAACATTAAAATGCGGCTTATTTGCCACAGTCGACAGGTTAAGAAACCCTCCTATATCTGTGGCTGATTAACTCCAATCTAAAAAGGCCTGCAATGACTGAAAAAGTCTTTCATGAGAAAATACAAAGTATTAGAAAAGCTGTCTTCACATTGACATCAACTCCAGTACCAATTCTGTCTCCAGTTAAAATAAACTCTGTTGAATGCCCTGATTCTGCCAAATAAACAGCAAAAGTTTAGAGAATCTGTTCAGCAGATTCCAGTTTCCTTTTGCTGCTGTCTTAATATTTTCCCTACAACTTTTATAAAGAAGGTTTTACCTGTTTTAGAGTCTGATTCTGATCAGATTATAAACACATCCCTCATGTTGGGTGTTTTCTCCTGAGCCTTAAAAACAGCAATTATCAAACCATTGTTGTAAAAGAGAAGCTTGGATAAATCGGTCCTTCAGAACTACAGGCCCATCTTTAACCTCCTCTCCATCAGTAAGATTATTGAAAAAAGTTGTGTTTCAACACTTAGAGGCCTTCTTAACAATGACCAGCTGCTTCGATGTCTTCCAGTCAGGTGTCCTTGCCAACCACAGACTGCCCTGATAAATTCAGACTCTGGAAGAACCACAGTGCTGATATTATTGGACATCAGCACAGCGTTTTATTCTGTTGATCACAGGATTTTATCAGAGCATCTGGAAAACTGGGTGAGCCTTTCTGACACAGGACTGGACAGGTTTAAATCCCACCTGAAGGACAGGGACTTCTATGTGTCAGTAGGGACCTTTAAATCAGAGACCAGAAAAATCACATGTGGGGTTCCTCAAGGCTCCATTCTGGGGCCCCTCCTATTCTACATCTTCATACTCCTCTTGGCTCAGATTATAGCAAACACCCAGATCATATACCATAGCTATGGAGACGACACGCAACTTTACATCCCTTAGACTTAGATAACTTTATTGTCATTTTGTATACACAGTGTATACAAAATGACAATGGTGTTGTAGTCCGTGATCATCCGAATGCCTTCCCACATCCTCCTGGTGTTGCTGTCGTCGTGGAAAAGATCCTGGATCTTCTGGCTGTGGTTCTGCTTCACTGATCTGATGGTTTAAGTTGCCTCTCGCTGTTCTCAGTGCCTCTTTATCACCAGACTTTAAAGCTGAGTTCGGTGCTTTTAGCGATTTCTGAACCTCTCCATTTATCCCGGGTGGTTGTTTGGCCCGGGTAGTAATGTTCTTTTTGATGCTGATGGCCTCAATGCATTTGTTGATGTAGGCTGACACAGTCATGGCATACTCATCAATATTTAACAAGTTATCATATGTTGCTGCAGCCTTGAAGATGTTCCAGTCAGAGCATTCAAAACAGACTTGGAGTGTTTCCATGGCGCCCTCAGACCACACTCTGACCTCTTTAACTATCGGTTTAGCCCTGATCAGCTGGGGCTTATATGCAGGGTTAAGCATGACAGAGAGGTGATCTGATGACCCGATGTTCGGGGGGGGGGGGGGGGGGGGGGGCTGGGGGGCTGCTCTGAATGCATCTTTGATGTTAGAGTAAACCAGGTCTAAAGTGTTTTCACCCAGAGTTGCAAAGTCCACACGTTGGTAAAAATGAGGGAGAACAGTCTTCCAGTTAGCCTGGTTAAAATCCCCAGCAATGATGAAATCACCCTCTGTGTCCAGATTGGAGTTCAGAGATAGCCTGGTATAGAGTCTTCATGGCCTCTTTAGTGTTAGCGCTGGGGGGAGCGCATAAACAGCAGTGATGCCAACCACACTGAACTCTCTGGGCAGATAGAACGGCCTGCAGTTAACAGTCAGAAACTCCATGTCTGGAGAGCAGAAGCTGGCAATAAATCTAGCATTTTTAATGTTGATGTAAACACAGAGCCCCCTCTAGTCTAGTTCGCTCTATCTATCAGGTTGGGGTAATGTTAGCCCGTCCAGGCGACCAGCATTATCGATGAATGAAGCAAAGACTCAGTCAGGAAGATGACACAGCAGTTATTTATCTCTTTTTTTGAAGAGTTTGAGTTTGAGATTACCCGTTTTGTTATCCAGTGAGCGGATGTTGGAGCGCAGGATTGATGGGATCAGTGGTGTGTGGGAATTCCTTCTTAGCTTCGCCGTTCTGCAGCCCCTCTTTCGTCACCTAGCTCAGCGCTTCCTCCGGCCTTCTCTCCGGCATGGCCATCTCCATGAGCCCGCTGCTCTCTGCTCATCCGTCTAAGGCACTCTGCAGCTTTTTAAACGGTCAAGAGTGGCTGTATTTAAGAGTTCAGAAAAAACATTTTGTGATTGTAGCTCCAGCAGCCGATGTGAGAATGATACCTGGTTTGTGGCGTTCTAAGCAGCATATTTTGTGGAATTATGGAGAGCTGTATCAGGCCGCTGCCTGCAGGCGCCGCCATGACTTTAGTGATCCTAATGTCACCAGGTGACTATGAACCCATCAGAGCGGTGGCTAGATACTTAGAGCAGATCAATATGTGGAAGCACCATCATTTTCTACAACTGAGTAAAACCAAACTGAGGTAATAATCTTTGGACCAAACTATCAGAGATCCAGAGCTAGCTCCTAGAAACCACTGATTATGGCTGAAATCTTTGTGTCATGATGGAGTCAGACCTGAACCCTCAGAGGCTCAGAACGGCAATTACTAAGTCAGCCTTTTATCACATGAAGAACATCTCCAGGATTAAAGGACTAATGTCCAACAGGATCTAGAAAGACTCCTTCCTGCATTTATCTTTAGTAGAATTGATCACTGCAACAGTGTCTTCATAGGTTTACCTAAAGACAGACAGCTGCAGCTGATCCAAAACGCTGCTGCCTGCGTCCTCACTACAACTAAAAAAGTAGAGCACATCAGCCCGGTCCTGAAGTCCTTCCACTGGCTCCCTGTTGCTAAGAGAATAGACTTAAAAAAAAAATGTCAATAAATTCTTATATTTTGAATGAAAGTTGTAGAAAAATTATTCTGTGCCCTCGTAGAGTGAACTGACCATGATCTGAGTTTGATTTACTCTTTCATCCAACACCCTGACCCACAGGGAGTGGGGAGTCAGATCCACCCATCATCCATCCATCTCTCCATCCATCCATCCATCCATCCATCATCCATCCATCTCTCCATCCATCCATCATCCATCATTATCCATCCATCATCACCCATCTCTCCATCCATCCATCATCATCCATCCATCCATCCATCCAATCATCCATCCATCATCCATCCATCCAATCATCCATCCATCCATCCATCCATCATCATCCATCCATCCATCCATCCATCTCTCCATACATCCATCATCATCCATCCATCCATCCATCCATCCAATCATCCATCCATCCATCATCCATCCATCTCTCCATCCATCATCATCCATCCATCCATCATCCATCCATCTCTCCATCCATCCATCATCATCCATCCATCCATCTCTCCATCCATCCATCATCCATCCATCCATCCATCCATCCATCCATCATCCATCCATCCATCATCATCCATCCATCCATCTCTCCATCCATCCATCATCATCCATCCATCATCCATCCATCCATCCATCCTACATCCATCCTCCATCCATCCATCCATCCTCCATCCATCCTCCATCCATCCATCCATCCATCCATCATCCATTCATCCATCATCTGTCCATCCATGATCATCTATCCATCCATCATCCATTTATCCATCCATCTCTCCATCCATCCATCATCCCTCATCATCCATCCATCCATCATCCATTCATCCATCCATCTCTCCATCCATCCATCATCCCTCATCATCCATCCATCCATCCATCATCCATTCATCCATCATCCATCCATCCATCCATCCATCCATCCATCATCCATCCATCTCTCCATCCATCCATCCATCATCATCCATCCATCCATCATCATCCATCCATCCATCCATCCATGCATCCATCCATCCATCCATCCATCCATCATCCATCCATCTCTCCATCCATCCATCCATCATCATCCATCCATCCATCCATCATCATCCATCCATCTCTCCATCCATCCATCCATCATCATCCATCCATCCATCCATCATCATCCATCCATCCATCCATCCATCCATCCATCCATCCATCCATCCATCCATCCATCCATCCATCCATCCATCCATCCATCCATCCATCCATCCATCCATCCATCCATCCATCCATCCATCCATCCATCCATCCATCAATTGTCTGTAATAACTGGTTGTAGTCACAAGAATATTTGACAAACAGGGTTTTGTTGTGATAGATCTGGGATCGGTATTCTGTGCGTTTGGGTCTGGGACCCTCTGTGTTCTTTTAGATAAGAACACAGCTAAGTAAGGTTTGTAGCTGCCGCAGCAGGGTTATTTGACGAAACCAAGTTTTGTTGACAGATGTGGCATCTGGGTATCCAGTGCGTGCGAGGGCCTGGAGTTTGAGACTCCAAAGTGTACACGTAGCATTAGGTATATTGGTTAAAAAAAAAATTATTATTAGAATGGGCCTTCAAAAGTGTGACTGTGTGGGAGTGTGTGAGGAAACAATCGAACCTTTAGGTTCCGTTGTTTCATACTAAAGCAGCAGGAATTAATACAGTATAACTCTTGTGGATGCAGAGGCAAGAATTTCTCACTTGAAAAGGTAGAAGCAGAAATTACTACAACAGTGTTTGGGTGCTGTCCTGCTGAATAAACATCCAGTGCATAGAATACCGTAAGTGTTTGTACTGGACTAAATTCTTTAAAATGGGTAAAGGTCAAAGTAAAATTAGAGATAATTTAGAATCTATGATTAGAAGTTTGTAGAAGCGCAGGATCCAACAAAAAATAAAGGCTTGAATATATGTTTTTTAAAAATATGGGTTTGAGGGACGCCTCTATTCCAAAATAATAAATAATAGACCTTAAGAATAAAATAACTAAAGAGTATAGAGAAGACCCTAAAAGGGATGAAAAGTTTGTGTCAGATTGATCCAAGTAATTTAAAATACTTGTAGGAGTGGAAGTTAGAGTATGAAATAGATGGTGTGTGGAAGTAGCAAAAATAGATAAATAAATAAATAGATAGATGAATAAATAGATTAGCTCCAAATGGTGAGGTGTAGGTATGATACATGCACAAAGTAGATACGATGAAAACCTAAATAAATAGATCTAATGTTGTGTTTGTCCGTCTTTTAATGTTATGTGTTTCTGTCTTTTGAGTTATGTTTGTGGGTTTTTTAAGTTGTTTGTGAGTCCAAAAGCTAATGAAACACAGTTTAGAGGGAGACAGCTTGAATTTGCAGCAGTGGGGGAGTATGTCAGGTGAATCAGTGACTGCAGCATTAGGGTGACCATATTTTCATTTGGGAAAACCAGGACACCTTGGAGAGGGGGGGGATTTGATTGAAAGAACAAATGTCTCATCATCGGGATTTGCTCCGTGATGAGAGGAAATGTTACTTGTTACTAGTTGTTTTAATGGTTATAGAGTCAAAAATGTGGCGGTAATGTTTGATTTATCTAAAGGTTTTTATCTGTTACTGTGTAAATGGGTTTGGCTGGAATTTAAGGACAGATTCTAATAAATCTGCAGAGTGGGGACTATAAATCTGATAGGAGTTTAATTTTTTTATGGTTGTTTTGCACAATATGCTTAACTAAGTATTTTTTGTTGTTGAATATTAGAGATTTTGCAGATACATTGTTTAGATTTACTTATATATTTCTAACCCTTTTATAGAATAGAATAGAAAATCCCTTTATTGTCCCACAATGGGCAGATTTACAGCAGCAGAAAGATTATTGAAAATGGTCACACAAATGAGGACCTTAGAAAAATGTATAAGAATAACATAATAGGGAACAGTTAAAATATAAACAATAAAATACTGTAAAGTGTTTTAACAATATAAAACTGGGGAATAAATAACCAATATGCAGCTATGGACATTTTTACAGTAATGGATATTTGAAAATAGCAGCAGCATCAGAGATGTGCAGAATGACAGCAGCAGGTTATTTAACTGACTAAGGTTTCTATCATTACATTTGATTTTATTTGTTCCTGCTCCCGGTGGTTGGAACATTTATTCCACTCTGGATTCTTGTGAGTGTAGTCTTTGTTCACTTTAACTTTAAAAAAAATAAATAAATAAACAAACAGTTTTGAAAACCTCGGTATTCATTCTTTTCCTGCTTTGTGTGTCAACTTTCACGGTTGCTAAGCAACAGAGCATACGGCGGTAAAACCCGCTGAAGGGAGGACCTGTTCGAATTTACAGCCAAAACTCTTCCAGCCTCCTTATTTTCAAGGACTTCCAAGGATCCAGTCTAGGTAGACCGCGTCCTTGGAGGATGCGTCCCAGGTTTTCGAACAGAGCCTCTGATTAAGAACAGGGCTGCCCGCACTGACGCGGCTCAGGGATTACGTCACACGGAGCGTTGTGCGCAGTGAAATCAGGACATTTCCTCACTTTCTAAAAAAACCCCGGGACGCCCGGGACAGGACGTGAAATACGGATATGTCCCGGGAAATACGGACGTTTGGTCACCCTATGCAGCATTGATCCATCTAACGGCCTTCCTAATGCGACTGCATGGTCTCCAAAACTATTAGGTTCGGAACCGAAAAAAAAAAAAATAAATAAATAAATAACCCACCAGAAAATTATTTTAGTCATGCAAGCTACATACAGGGAATAAAAAAATTTAGAGAGGTTAAATAAGTGGATTGTGCAAGTTAAACATAGAAAATGTTATAAAGTGTAGTTTGGGCCATAATTAGGCTCAAGTTAGGAAACAATATACTGGGCGCGGAGGAAATCCAGCTGAAATTTTGCCTCCGGGGCATGGGGACCTAGAGAGACAGGTTAATGCGGTCTGTGAGGCAGCCCAACGTCTGTGGAGACAACCTCCCGTTCTTACTAAATCTATGTCCAGAAATTAGAGGTCATTTGGAAAAAAATTTGGTTGGATGGAAAACTGCAAATTTTAACACATTGATGGAGTATGCTTTGCATGCTCAGGATTGGGAAACTAAAAACAAAAAGACTCAAATCCACCTACTGACTGATAGTTCAGTCGTGGGTAAAATGAGCTAAAAGCAGCTGACACACTTGTGATACATTCAGGCTCATCCCAAAAACATTTTACTACCTGGATCTAACCACCCAGGGGAAAAGATGAACCATAGGAGGGGTTATAAAAATTTGTACGTGGATGAGTCAGTTTCCAGAAAGAAATTAGTTGTTTTTACAATTGTAGATGAGTTAAAAAAAACTCTTTGCAGTGCTGCCTTAAAAGCATCATATTCTGTGTAAACTGCAGAGATTGTTGCACTAACAAAAACGTGAAATTTCAAAAGGCATCAAGGATGCAGGGGCGGTTCTAGAACTTGAAGGGGGTTTTAAGCCCAAACCATTAAAAGCAGACCAGGAAGGAAGTCCACAGGGGTAGTTCTTAATCTGAGTGTGAATAGGTGTTTGAGCAAATGGGGGAGCCATTAAAATAGTAGATGTGTATGAAGCATGGGGGATATTAAATGCATTAAAGAAAAACATGAATAGTTCTAACAATTATTAGACAAGCAGTTAGACTTATATGCATTTCAGGAGCCTATAAAATTTGCATTAAAGATAATGTAGGACTAAAACCATCTAAAATGCTAATTTTTGTAAAATCAGCAAATGGTCAATTGGAATACCTTTAGAAATAGAAAACCTTCAAACAGGAAAGAGATTGCAAGGTTCTATGTCTCTGTAGTAATATCACCAACTCACCCCATTAATCTGTTAGGATGGGAATTGTGTTGGGATCTGGAGGTCTGTCCATTTTCTCCACCAGAGGGCGTACGAGATCTCCTGGTGCCGGGGCTGATTGCACCACCTGTTCCTCATCTGCTCATCAGGAGATCTGTACTTAAGGAGGCGGAGGGCTTCACTCCAGTGCCAGAGTGTTTGCCAGTAACTGTTAGCAAGCCTGAGCCAACCAGCCTGTCTGTAACTCTGACCCCCTGAGATCCGAACCTGATCTGTTTTCTCTCCTCTCTGCTCCTCAGATTGAACCTGCCTGAAACCTGAAACTCTGGAGAGTTTCTCTGCTGGTAATCTGCCTGTCCGTTCTCAGAAGTTCTCTGGAGAACAGTTTCTGTCAAAGATCTGCCTGCCCGCTCTCAGAAGATAACCGGAAACTCAATCAGTGATCTGCCTGCACTCAGTAAGCTCTGCCTCCGCCTCTGCCTGCCGTCAGCCTCTGGACCCTCAAGGTTCCCCCCCTCTGCAGCTCTGCTCCACTCAAGAACAGGTACAGCCCTGACACACTCTCAACCTGCAATATTCCCTGGACCTCCGCTAAACTTCTCTGTCCTCCCCTGCAGTGAACCCACTTGTGACCAGTCAAACCACTTCCTGGATCTGAATAACCTGTGTGCTTTACAGAACTCTCTCGTGACTAGTCAAGCCTCTAACTGAACCTGATCCATTGTAGCACATTTATTGTTCAATAAACCTTTTGAACTTTTTCTTCTGCCTCCGAGTGTTCTGCATGTGGGTTAGGCAAATTAAGCCGAACATGACAGAACACTCTGGCCAACAGACTAACCCCGCGGAATCACTCCGGAGGATGTTGGAGCAGCAACAAACTCTCATTCAGAGCCACGACACCGCCCTCCGTGAGTTAAACACACGACAAGCTGAAACTAATCGCTCCTTACAGGAAATAGCCAGTCATCTGCAAAATTCTACACCTGGAACAGAGACTGTTCAACTTCCTGTACAAGATACTAATCCTCCACTCAGGTCAGAACCCAGCCCGTCGTTTCATGAATTCCGGCCTTCACTTCCTGAAAAGTTTTTCTGCAACCCAAGTAAGTAGAAGGGATTTTTGTTCCAGTGTAAGCTAATTTTTGAGCATTCTCAGTCTAGTTTTCCTAATGATAAAAGGAAGATAGCCTTTATTTTGTCACAACTGTCCGGAAAGGCCCTTGAATGGGCGGAAGCCAGATTTTCGTCAGGATCAAGCTTTGGTTGCACTTTTGGGGAATTTATCCAAGAGTTTAAACAAGTCTTTAATCAAGACACTGATAAATCCACTGAATCTCGTGGACTATTGGTATTCAAACAGGGAAATAGAACTGTTACCGAATTCTCTATCGACTTCCGGGTGAAAGCGGCTGCTTCCGGTTGGAACGAATCTGCGCTCAAAAGCGCTTATTTTCATGCCCTAGATTCAATTCAATTCAATTCAGTTTATTTATATAGCGCCAAATTCACAACACATGTCATCTCAAGGCACTTTACAGTTCAACCAGATCATACAGTCAAATTGATACAAAGTTTTCTATCTAAGGAAAACCAGTTGATTGCATTGACTCATTGACTCAAATACAATCCCCCACACTAAGCATGCTTGTAGCGACAGTGGAGAGGAAAAACTCCCTTTTAACAGGAAGAAACCTCCAGCAGAACCAGGCTCAGTGTGAGCGGCCATCTGCCGAGGCCGACTGGGGTTCAAGGAGACAGAAGCAGAGATACAAAAAGCAGCTGTAAAAGGCGGCCCCGTCCAGGAAACACACAGCCAGGCAGACGAGCTCCAAGGCAGCTCCCATGCCAGAGGACGAAGAGAGCACATCCACTCAGTCACGGTCAGAGAAACAGGACCACACTGGAAAACAGGCCGATCTCCAACATCTATTAACAAGGGTGTTGATAGAAGCAGCACAGCTGATGTTTTTTTCCAGGATGACGTCACAGCCAAACAGGAACAGACGAGGCAAAGCTACTCTGAGGAAAAGCAGAGAGAGCAGAAGGTTAGAGATTGAACTAACAGATTCTGCAGAATAGGAGAACAGAGAGAGAATGAAGCAGAATGATGAAATGGGGGTCCCTATGTCCTCCAAAAGTCTAAGCCTAGTCTAGATGATTCTATTAAGGATGAACTGGCCACTCTCGATGAGCCTACAACTTTAGAGGATCTTATAAAGTTAACGATCCGCTTAGACAACAGACTGCGAGCTAGACCCAAGGCTAGATTTAGAGGCCATGTTTTTTCTGTTTCTGCACCAGCTGCTAGGATGAATGACGTCTCTTCTTTCTCAGTTTCCCCAGAAGTAGAGTCCATATCTAAGAGCCGAAATCTACCAGTATATGTTCCTGTTTCTAAGACTCATCACTTCTCTCCTTCCACTGAACACTCAGAAGTTGAGCCAATGCAGATCGGCCACACCAGGCTCACATCCGACGAGAGGCAGAGGAGGTTTAAGGAGAACATTTGTATGTACTGTGGAGAACCTGGACACTTTGTTTCAACCTGCCTGGCTAAGGTAAAACCCGGGGTCCGCCAGAGGAAATGAGGAGTCTGGCGGAGCATCTCCAATCTGAAAAAACTCCTCGCCTTCTGTTACCTGCAACCCTGTTTCTCACGGATCAATCCCTTACATTATCTGCATTGATTGACTCAGGCTGTGAGAAAAATCTGATAGACTCGAGTTTGGTTAAACAATTAAACCTTGAAACCACTCCATTAACTAAGCCTCTGAGAGTCTCGGCCCTTGACGGTAAACAATTACCTCAGGTCACACACCAAACCAAGCCGCTTGAACTTTTGATCTCTGGTAACCACAGAGAAACCATCTCATTTTTTGTATTTCCATCAGCCAGCTCATCCATAGTCCTTGGATTCGAGTGGCTTCAACATCATAATCCACACATAAACTGGTCTAACAAACATGTTGAGTCCTGGTCTGCATCCTGCCACGTAACCTGTCTCCGCTCCGCCGTACCTCCGACTCAGTCTCCAGCCAGTCGTCAGGAGGCTGACCCGCCTGATCTTTCCTTAGTACCTCCTGACTACCACGACCTGGCACCAGTTTTCAGCAAGGTTAGTGCACTTTCTCTCCCTCCACATAGACCTTATGACTGTGCAATTGATCTTCTACCCCCTCCCTAGTAGTCGGCTCTATAATATCTCCAAGCCCGAGAGGGAGACCATGGAGAATTACATTAATGAGTCTTTAGCCGCCGGTATAATTCGACCTTCCTCATCTCCTCTCGGTGCCGGATTCTTCTTTGTTGGTAAGAAGGACGGATCTCTGTGACCCTCTATCGATTACAGAGGTCTAAACCAGATTACAGTCAAAAACAAATACCCATTACCCTTGCTAGCATCCGCCTTGGAACCCGTCCAAGGAGCTACTGTTTTCACTAAGTTGGACTTGAGAAATGCCTATCATCTCCTCAGAATCTGAGAAGGAGATGAATGGAAGACTGCATTCAAGACTCCTCTAGGTCAATTTGAGTATCTTGTAATGCCTTTTGGTTTAACCAACGCTTCTGCTTGTTTTCAGGCCCTGGTTAACGATGTTCTGAGAGATTTTTTAAACATATTCGTTTTTGTCTACATTGATGACATTCTGATCTACTCCAAAGTCATCTCTGAACACAAGAAGCACGTCCGTTTGGTTCTTCAAAGACTCCTTGAAAAACAAGCTATTTGTTAAAGCTGAAAAATGTGAGTTTCATCATCCATCTGTCTCCTTCCTAGGATTTGTGCTCGAGGGCGGGCAGGTGAAGCCGTCTGAGGACAAGATCAAGGCGGTTCTGGACTGGCCCACTCCCGAGAACCGAAGACAACTACAAAGATTTCTGGGGTTTGCAATTTTCTATCGGAGGTTTATTCGCAACTACAGCCAGACAGCTCAGCCTCTGACTGCCTTAACTTCTGTTAAAAGGATATTTCACTGGTCTGCGGAGGCTGAGGCTGCCTTTAATAAACTCAAGGCTCTGTTTTCAAATGCACCCATCCTCATCCAACCTGACCCCTCCAAGCAGTTCATCTTGGAGGTGGATGCTTCTGATTCTGGGGTGGGGGCAGTCTTGTCCCAAGTATCTGATTCTGACCAAAGAGCTCATCCATGCGCATTTTTCCTCCCGTAGACTTTCGCCTGCAGAGCAGAATTACGACGTCGGAGACATAGAACTCCTTGCAATTAAACTGGCTCTGGAAGAATGGGGGCATTGGTTGGAGGGCGCAGAGCATCCCGTTCTGGTATAGACTGATCACAAAAACTTATCTTACATTCAGTCTGCAAAGAGATCTAATCCCCATCGGTCCCATTGGTCGCTGTTCTTCTCAAGATTCAATCTGATTATTTCCTACCGGCCTGGTTCCAAGAACATTAAACCTGACGCTCTTTCACTCCTGTATTCTCCTGACAAACCTGAAACTCCTGATTCTATTCTCCCTGCCAGCTGTACTGTGGCAACAGTCTCATGGGAAATTTCTGACCAGATAAAACTGGCCCAAGTCTCTGAACCCGATCCTGGTAACGGCCCACCAGAACAGAACCTATGTTCCTTCCTCAGTCAGATCCCATCTCATCCACTGGATGCACTCTTCTAAATTTTCAGCTCATCCCGGTGTAAGCAGAACCATAGCTCTGATCTCTCATCGTTTCTGGTGGCCATCCCTTCATAAGGACACGAAGGAGTATGTCCTAGCCTGTCCCATCTGCGCTCACAACAAACCATCACATCAACCTCCCTCTGGTCTTCTCCATCTACTACCTGTTCCATCTCACCCCGGGTCCCACATCGCAGTGGATTTTGTAACCGGATTGCCTGCATCCCGAGGTATGACCACCATCCTTACAATCATTGACCGATTTTCTAAAGCCTGCCACCTTGTACCCCTCAGAAAACTTCCAACAGCCTTCCAGACAGCTCAGCTCCTCGTAAAACACGTCTTTAAGTTACACGGAATCCCCCAGGAAATCTTGCCGGACAGAGGTCCTCAATTCACAGCACAGGTCTGGAAGCATTTCTGTTCAGCTCTTGACACAAACATCTCTTTAACTTCTGGTTATCACCCACAGTCAAATGGTCAAACTGAATGTCTCAACCAGGAATTAGAATCAACCCTCCGGTGCTTTACTTCTACCAACCTGATCTTCTGGGCCCAATACCTACACTGGGTAGAGTAAGCACACAACTCCCACACATCATCTGCAACCGGTCTGTCTCCCTTTGAGATTTCCCTAGGATATCAGCCACCCCTGTTCCCTGCAAATGAAAAATAAATCTCCATTCCATCTGTTCAGCATCACATCCGCCGTTGCCACAAAATCTGGAAGGACACCATTGCCGCTCTGAACCAGACATCTGCCTAGAATAAGAAATTTGCCGACCGCAAACGATGCCCAGCTCCTACTTACACGTCAGGTCAACAGGTTTGGCTCTCCACACGCGACATCCCTCTCAATACCATGTCCCGTAAACTCTCTCCCAGGTTCATCGGTCCTTACAAAATCGAATCCATCATCAACCCGTCTGCCATCCGCCTGCATCTACCACCATCACTCCGGATCCATCCTACATTCCACGTCTCCCAGATAAAACCTGTCCTGACCAGTTCTTTTTGCCCTCCGTCCGACTCCCCTCCACCCGCCCGGGACATTGATGGTCACCCTGTCTTCATTCTTGACCCTGCTCTGATTACCAAATACCGTGAGTCTCTGCCATCCACATCTTTTGGACCGCCAGGAGGCGGTCATTGAGGGGGGGTTCTGTTGGGATCTGGAGGTCTGTCCACTTTCTCCACCAGAGGGCGTACAAGATCTCCTGGTGTCGGGGCTGATTGCACCACCTGTTCCTCATCTGCTCATCAGGAGATCCGTATTTAAGGAGGCAGAGGACTTCTCTCCAGTGCCAGAGTGTTTGCCAGTAATGGTTAGCAAGCCTGAGCCAGCCAGCCTGTCTGAATCTCTGACTCCCTGAAAACCTGAACCTGATCTGTTTTCTCCTCTCTGCTTCCTAGATTGAACCTGCCTAAAACCTGAAACCCTGAAGAGTTTCTCTGCCGGTGATCTGCCTGTCTGTTCTCAGAAGAACTCTGGAGAAGTATTCCTGTCAAAGACCTGCCTGCCCGCTCTCAGAAGATACTGGAAGGAAACTCAAATCTGTGATCTGCCAGCACTCAAATTAAGCTCTGCCTCCGCCTAGCCCTCAACCTGCCGACAGCCTCTGGACCCTCAAGGTTCCCCCCCTCAGCCGCTCTGCTCAACTCCAGAACAGGTACAGCACACTCTCAACCTGCAAATAACCTGGACCTCCACTAACTCCTCTGTCCCCCTCTGCAGTGAACCCACTCGTGACCAGTCCTAGATCTGATTTATCTGTGTCCTTTTCAGAACCCACTTGTGTCCAAACGAGTTCCCCTCTGGATCTGTTCATTTATTGTGTTCAAACTTCTCAATAAATGTTTGAACTTTTCTCCAGCCTCTGAGTGTTCTGAATGTGGGTTAGACACCTAAAACCAAACATGACACATATCCTAAATTCTTCCAGATAAACTTGGTTTTCAAACACAAGATCCATCTTAAACTGTATTATGTTTTTCAACCACGTTTCCCTTCCCCTTTGTAAATAGTAGTTTAGTTTAGTTGAGTTTCAGTAGTGTTAAACTGAAATATGTTTGACTTGGAGCTGAATGATTTTTGTTAATAAACTTTTATATTTTGAACAGAGGTTGTGGTGAATTTATTCCATGTATGTGCAGAATTAACTGTTTGAGCGCGATTAATGCTCGAATCACTTAGCCTAGTAGGGCTAGTGTTCATAAACATTATATAACAGCCGAAATAATATCTGATTAAATAAGATATTTTACCAGCCCTACCAGGGAGGGCAATAAACATCTTAAAGTATCATAAATATAAACTCCCAGCTGGCTGGGAATTGAATAGAACATAAAATCACAACATTCATTGGCGTACCTTGGTGGGCACATTGAATATAACATTTAATTGGCGTCCCAGCTTGTTGGTCATCGAATATACAGTGGGGCAAAAAAGTATTTAGTCAGCCAAAATAGTGCAAGTTCTCCCACTTAAAAAGATGAGAGAGGCTGGTAATTTTCATCATAGATATACCTCAACTATGAGAGACAAAATGAGAAAAAAAAATCCAGAAAATCACATTGTCTGATTTTTAAAGAATTTATTTGCAAAATATGGTGGAAAATAAGTATTTGGTCAATAACAAAAGTTCATCTCAATACTTTGTTATATACCCTTTGTTGGCAATGACAGAGATCAAACGTTTTCTGTAAGTCTTCACAAGGTTTTCACACACTGTTGCTGGTATTTTGGCCCATTCCTCCATGCAGATCTCCTCTAGAGCAGTGATGTTCTGGGGCTGTCGCTGGGCAACACGGACTTTCAACTCCCTCCAAAGATTTTCTATGGGGTTGAGATCTGGAGACTGGCTAGGCCACTCCAGGACCTTGAAATGCTTCTTACGAAGCCACTCCTTCGTTACCCGGGCGGTGTGTTTGGGATCATTGTCATGCTGAAAGACCCAGCCACGTTTCATCTTCAATGCCCTTGCTGATGGAAGGAGGTTTTCACTCAAAATGTGACGATACATGGCCCCATTCATTCTTTCCTTCACACGGATCAGTCGTCCTGGTCCCTCAGCAGAAAAACAGCCCCAAAGCATGATGTTTCCACCCCCATGCTTCACTGTAGGTATGGTGTTCTTTGGATGCAACTCAGCATTCTCTCTCCTCCAGACACGACGAGTAGAGTTTTTACCAAAAAGTTCTATTTTGGTTTCATCTGACCATATGATATTCTCCCAGTCATGGTCTGGATCATCCAAATGCTCTCTAGCAAACTTGAGACGGGCCTTGACATGTACTGGCTTAAGCAGGGGGACACGTCTGGCACTGCAGGATTTGAGTCCCTGGCGGCGTAGTGTGTTACTGATGGTAGCCTTTGTTACTTTGGTCCCAGCTCTCTGCAGGTCATTCACTAGGTCCCCCCGTGTGGTTCTGGGATTTTTACTCACCGTTCTTGTGATCATTTTGACCCCACGGGGTGAGATCTTGCGTGGAGCCCCAGATCGAGGAAGATTATAAGTGGTCTTGCATGTTTTCCATTTTCTAATAATTGATCCCACAGTTGATTTCTTCACACCAAGCTGTTTACCTATTGCAGATTCAGACTTCCCAGCCTGGTGCAGGTCTATCATTTTGTTTCGGGTGTCCTTTGACAGCTCTCTAGTTTTGGCCATGGTGGAGTTTAGAGTGACTGTTTGAGGTTGTGGACAGGTGTCTTTTATACTGATAACGGGTTCAAACAGGTGCCATTAATGAAGGTAACGAGTGGAGGACAGAGGAGCCTCTTACAGAAGAAGTTACAGGTCTGTGAGAGCCAGAAATCTTGCTTGTTTGTAACTGATCAAATACTTATTTTCCACCATATTTTGCAAATAAATTCTTTAAAAATCAGACAATGTGATTTTCTGTATTTTTTTTCTCATTTTGTCTCTCATAGTTGAGGTATATCTATGATGAAAATTACCGGCCTCTCTCATCTTTTTGAGTGGGAGAACTTGCACTATTGGTGGCTGACTAAATACTTTTTTGCCCCACTGTAACAGTCATTCTGTACATATATGAGAATAAACTAAATTGCTTAAAATCCTTTAAAGAAAGGTGAAGTATAAGATAAATTGCTAGTAAATCCTGAAAGGTTAAGCTTTGTGCCAAAATGCTAATAAATCTTCAGAGACTGGTACAGCATGGTCTAAAATAGCTAGTTGATCTTAAATAGGGTGTAGCATTTGAAACACTGAAAGAAAAATGTTTCTTTGATATCACAGGTTTAAAAATAACCGTGACCCGTTTCTACAAACTGACTGGATTGTGTTCTTTTGAAATTTCTTCATAACTTGTGTTTTTTTGTGCCATTGGCTGAAAATGGATCCAAGCATCCTCAATTCTGGGCACATCATTGACTCCATAGGCATAGAGAAACAGAAACTGCCCAATCTCTGACAGTGTGTGGGAGAAACACAGGTAAGTGACCATGATCATCTGACAGAAGATGATGATCTCAGTTAGTCACTTACCTGGTTCAACAGTCCATATATATATATATATATATATATATATATATATATATATATATATATATATATATATATATATATATAGTTGCTAATTTAAGTTTCTCAGTTCTTAGTTTTCTTTACATATATTTACAAATTTTCCTTTTTTATTCAAATACACAATGATAACATCCTTTTATAGACAAAAGGGTGGAACTGTGGTCAGAAAATGTGGATTTCTGTTATTCCATATATTGATTTATCCTATTTACTCACTATAAAAGTTTTCACTCAGTCTATTTCATCTGCAAGGCCACAGAATTCCACTGCATGAGAGGTGTTTGTTGAAAAGACATACATATTCCCATAACGTCCCCGAATTTTCTCAAGGTTTATTCATAACATGCTACTGTTTAACCAAAGTGTCTGTAATTTGTTTTCACTCTGACTACTTCCTGTTTTTGTAATTAAGGGGAACGAACGCTGCCCAGATCAGAACAGGGCTGATAACCATGCAATAAGGGCCCGTAAGAGGAAATGATGTCACTTTACAAAGATAAAATAAAGTGCAGACTGAGTGAAATCCATTGAGTTTATTTAACTGGGGGGAATAGTTGAATACTTTTTGCCACGACATGAGGATTTTTCATTCATCATTAACGGTCATGTTTTTGACCTGGACAAAACAGGAGACGATGTGAAATCCTGAGCTGAGACCTTCTTCCTGCAAGGCAGTACGTTTAACCACATAATGATACAATGGATGTATTTCTCTGTTATTGTGTTTTTCAGTAGTGGGTGTGTTTTTCAGGGTGGAAAAAAAAAGTTATGTTTCCCTGCAGGATCAGTTTTAAGCTTAAAATAATCCCCATAATATTTGTTTTTTTCTTCATTCTGTCACTATGATACTTATAAAGCCAAAGAAAACCCAAAATGAACACAACTACAAGTTAAAACAATTAGTTATGATAAAATGATGTCAGAATGTGTTCTCTGCAGTGGTGCATCTGCTTCCTCTACAGGACAAACGGTTGGATGTCTCGAGGAAAGATATCCCAGGAGTCAAACCCAGGAAAGTGGTTCTTCCAGTCAGGCTGAAGAGGAGGAATGTTTAAAGCCATCAAGCAGCCCAGCCAGTAGCATTCAGAGGCCAGAAGTCTGAGATCCTCCTTCACTTCCCCTGGAAACTGACCTCCATGTTCCAGGAAACCAGTCTGAGGAGGAAATGTTTAATGTTAAACACTGATTGCTCCATTCAAGTTAAAAATTAAGCTACATCCTGTTTGGTTTCCAAAGATCAGCAGCAAACAAACCTTAAAAAGATCTTCTTTGCTGGTGTGGAACAGCGCCATCTGCAGGTTCTGAACTGTCAGCTGTCTGTACTCTTTGACCTGGAACACATGAACCATGCTGCTCACACATCTCCTCCAGCTGTTTAATGAATCTGCTCTAGAGTCCGGTACCTTCTGAGGAGTCGGTCCACTGCTGGAGCTGGTCTCCTGGAACATCTCCTCTATCTGCTGCTTCCTTCTCTTCATTTCTTCTGCTGCATCTCCAAAGGTTCTCTACAGAGGTCAGTTCATTATCCGTCCCATGAGACACTCAGTGTTATAAAGTCAGGCAGGTGAACTTCCTGAGAGCAGCTTTACTCCACCTGGATCAGGTCTTTGGCCTCCTTTGGCCCGATCTTCCTGGACTTCAGCCGATCTTTGATGTTCGGCCACTGCAGCAGCTTCAGGTTGTCGTACATCTCAGTCAGTCTGGTTTTACTGACCGGGTTGTTCATGCTCTCAGTGTTTCCTGTTTTAAGGGAAATGGCCACCTGTGCTGCCAGTCTGTCAAACAGTTACAGTCTGATTATTTATGCTGCAGCTCAATAAATATAATTTACCAGCTCTCTGGTCAGTACCTGTCTTTGAGAGATTTCAATTCTTTTTCTTTTTGGGCAGCAGCAGAGCTATGGAGGGAAAAAATAAAGCTTTGAGAAACAACACAAGTTCAGTTATGATCAAACACTAAACTAATATTAGCAAACTAGTAGGTATAGGTATAGGTTGTTATTGTCTGTACAAAATGACAAAATAATAAATTTCTTACCGAGCCTCATTTATCGTCTTTTTGTAAAAAAATTCCAATTGTGTCAAACTGGTAAAAAGACACAACTTATTAAAATAAGCAGTTCTAATCACTGGTTATTCATGGTATTTTTTATGATAAATAAAAATAAAACCTTTGTTTATGTTCACATCCTTGTGGTTTACAATGCTGGAGACTCGATCTCAAAGCTGGTGCTTCCTGCAGTCTTTATATAAAAACAATATTTGTCATAATTTAAAAGAATATATAAGACTGAATGTAACCGTCTTTAAAATGGTCATGGGTTGGTTGTTTTGAATTCATGTATTGATTTTAAGTGTTCAACATTTAATCAGTTAAAGTTGTAATAAATAAGTTAAAAACGTTGTTTATACAGAACAGTATATCTTAAAAATATTAACAATGTTAATGTTTTGTTAAAAAATGTTTGTTAGAAAGAATCTTCACATCTTGTTTTATTTTGAAATGTCTCGTGTTGCATAAAGGAAGTAGTGTAGACCGGAAGGATTTTACTGGTTTGTCATTGGTCCATGTACAGGAAGTGCGAGGTGCAACATGAGAGACATGAAGTTGCAGGAGTGTGTTGTAGCTTGACCACGGAGAAAAAACGTGCCGAAGTTTGCTAAAAACGGAGTTTTGTTGATGCTTGTGGACTTTGAACTCGACAGTCATTTAAAAATATCAGCTCTACATCGTTGTCTGCAACTACTAGCATTGTTTCAACCCGAAATTTGCTGTATAGTAGTGATGGTGAGATGAAGCCTCATGAGGCATTGAACCGTTTGGCCAAATTGCTTCAACGATCCCCACAGTTCATGAGGCTTCATGTGAACATGTCACCACCTACTGGTGGACAGCAGAACTACAGTTTGTAATAAAATCAGTGATTTTTTTTTGCAATTGTTTTTCTTTTTTCCCCTTTTAAGTTCCCTTGAAATTGTTAATGGTTGGTGTGTATAATAAAATCTTTTGTAAGTTTTTTTTTAAGTGTAAAATTTCCTAGAACACTCATTTAAGGTGCACCGTTTTTCTGCCATTTTAGTGAAATAAACTTTTTTTTTTGGTTTTAATCAGGTTGGAAGTTGTGTTCAACCAATCTTTTTACTAAACCGATCTAATTTTCCCAATCTATATTTTTACTCGGGCAAAACAATGCAAATTAGTCTCATCAGCCAAAATAATAAAGTTTAATCGCAACTTTTTTAAGAGAAAGACTGTTCTTGAACCATCAACCTCTACAGTGAGAGTCTGCCTCTTACAGACAACACCACTCCTGTAGATAGTCTGTCCTAGGAGAAAATCCTAGTTAATACTAACGTGTTAACACTGACTTGGTTTGGTGGTTTGCTCAAATTTTGATCATTACATTGTTTATTCAAACCAAATTAGCTTTAAGCAACTAGATTGGTTGTTTTTCCAACCAATCTATTCTTAGAATCTATCCAAATTTTATCCAGCTGACAGCAGCTCTCCTCATAACTCCCACATCCTGACTGAACACTGAGGCTGTTTAGATGCCTGTCAAAATTCTTGCGCATCCCGAACCACATACCGAAGCGGTCACGTGGTATCACGGTAGCGAGGCCTCGGACGTCATCAATTTTGGCCCCTTCTCTTAATGAATCACGCCTCGACACGCGCTTCGGGGAAACGCCCCCTCCATTACTCGACACACGCCTCGAAGCCTCGGCTCATCTCATAACATCACTACTGTATAGTAGCTGTAGGTATTGTTTCAGTGCTCGCTAATGCATTAGAATTCACCAGCAAAGTGAATGCATTTTCAGTACTGGGAGCTAGCTCAGCTAACAGAGACTCTAGTAAAGTTTCCGGCGTGGAAGCTGGGAGAGTCAAGCACTGTGCAGAGAGGTGAGCAGTACTGATTTTCTATGGATCTGATTCGGAGGACTGCATCTTCACTGGACTTTTCTGCTGCATGCTGTGTTGCTGGGGACCGAGAGACTGGTGACGAGTGACCAACATCCTGCATCCATCTTCCTTTATCAGCCGGAACCAAAGGACAGGTTCATCAACAGAAGGTTCCGAACTTTGGGGAGAGGAACCACATTCCAAAAGTTCCACATCATATCAGGCCTGTAACGAGGGAATTTTGGTTTATTTTGAACTTTATGCCGGCTTAGGTGTGAGTTAGGAAGTGTGGCCCACATATTTTGGTTTAAGTTGGACAATTGAAACTGAAACTTTATTACAGAGAGAAATTTATTTTAATTTTATTTTGCAATCATCTCAATTGTATTGTTTTGTTTGGTTGTTTTGCTCAATATAAGTTCAAAGTTCATAAACTGTTGTGAGTTGTTTGGTTATTTCAAATTATTGGATAAGAAATAAGCAGATTTAAGGCTGGATTATAACCCTGATTCTGATTTCCTTAGGTTGTGTTTAAAGTTGTTACTGTCCTCGGAGGTGAGTCAAACTCAAGTCGAAATATAAAGAGTAAATAGAGTTTAAGGGTTTTTTACGAACTCAGGGGCCCTAACCTACTTCAATGGGGTATAGGTGGGCTACATGAAGATAGAAGTCAGTTAAAGTAAATAAATTCAGTTAATGTATGTATGTATTACATGAATATAAATAAATAGAATAGATGTCTCATGTAAAACACAGATGCACAACAACACGAACCTCAGCTAAATACAGTAAAATTTAACAACCAACAAATGGATAATTTATCTGGAAAAATCAAAATTACCATGTAAACTGTTAGATTGTTTTACATCAGTACCTTCTGTTTAAGGATTCAAGTTCCTCCTCTTTCTTTCTGAAATTAGTTCTGCAGAGAGCAAAATAAACCATGTTGTTATTTAACTAAGGTTTACATTTATTCTCGACAATTGGAGCCTGTATTGTTTTTTTATTTCATGTGAGTTATAATAATCTGAAATAAACAATGAACTGAATAATTGTCTCATGTAAAACACAGATGCACAACAACACTAACCTCATCTCCTCCAGCTCCTTTTCATGGGATGTTTTCATCTGGGTCAATCTGCTGCAAAATACAACAAATAAAAACTTCTCATAAGACAAATATTGCAGGAACATTATGGCATGTAGTGCCGTTCACTAGTTTTCTAGCACAAATTAGAAAGAATTAATCCATTCAAATAAGAATAGAAAAAGTTAGAACAATCATCAGACAGTAAATGATCTTGTTGTGTGAACAATACCTTTTATTAAGTGATTCTAGTTCATCTTCTTTCTGTTTAAGCTCAGACCTGAACAATGAAGAATACATATTTCTATCACAAATTAGAAAGAATTAATCAATTTAGAAAATAAGAATTGAAAAAGTTGAAACTTTCATGTTATATTCCAGTTTGGTAGCATTACATTTGATTGGCTAATTTAATTATTTTCCTTTTTGTTCTAAAGCAGGCATGTAGAGGATAAATGAAACATTTAAACATTTTTTAAAGAAACAAATGATTAATAATTATTTTAACAGAAATCCATAGGAAACTTAGGGAACTGGAATTATGTTTGAAGTAATTACTCATTAATAATAATCCCTCTAAGCAGTGTGCCTGCGTAATTCTACACTGCTCAGGCATTTTCACACATGACATTATTTGTCATCATTTATAAGGATGTGTAGAACTAAAGATAGAAGTCAGTTAATAAATAAATTCAGTTAATGTATGTACTGCTTATTTTCAAGAATGTTTTCTTTTGGCACTTTACATAAATATAAATAAATAGAATAAATGGGTAAGTAACATGTGTTTCCTTGGCTAATAATTCACCTGAATTGCTCATTGCAAAAGGGTGTTTGTTTTCCATTTTGTGTTATATTTAAGCTGTGTTGTTTGAGATAATCTCTGTTGCCCCCTTGTGCCTGTCTCTTTTCCCCTAACTCCCTTCTAGATATTTTTATCCACCTCTGCTCCATATCAGCTCATTTGCCCATTCTTTGTTCTGTCACCGTATAATCACACTTAGAAACTTTGGTTTAACTCAACATGTTAAACAACCGACGCACAAACAGGGACATATTTTAGACTTGATCATCACTAAAGGTCTGAAGATTTCTAAAGTCAGTGTTACTGATGTTGCCCTATCTGATCACTTTTCTGTTACCTTTGAGGGCATCATTTCCAGTGACTCATTTAGCCAAAGAGACATCATAAGAAAACGCACCTCTAAGGAAAATGCCACAGAAACTTTTATTCAAGCTTACTCTGCTACTTCAACCTTGGGGTGCAACTCAGTAGATGAGCTAGTAGATAACTTTCAGTCTAAAGTCTCAGACATCATTAGCTGCATCGCTCCAATTAAAGTGAAAGTCTTTTCCAGATAGAAAAAATCTCCTTGGAGAAGTGCTCCAGCAGTTAGAAGTGAAAAAAGTCAAAAAGCTGAACGCAGGTGGAGAAAGACGAGACTCCAGGTTCACTATGACATCTATAAAGAGAGACTTTACAGATATAGCTTACAACTGAAAAATGCAAGAGAATCTTTCTTCTCTGAAATCATTAACAAGAACATTAATAATACTCGTGCTTTATTTGCCACAGTCGACAAGCTAACAAATCCTCCTGTGTCCGTGGCTCCTGAACTCCACTCCACCCGGGCCTGCAATGAATTTGCTAATTTCTTTACTGAGAAAATCCTAAAGATCAGAGGATCAGTTTATACATCCATATCAAGTTCAGTAGCAAAGTTGTCTCCAACTGGACTTGATCTTGACCAAATGTCCCAATTCAGCCAAATAAACTATAAAAGCTTAGAGGAAATCATTCAGCAGCTAAGTTCCTCCTCCTGCTGCCTTGATGTTCTACCCACAGCTTGCTTTAAGAAAGTTTTGCCTGTCATAGCGTCTGATTTGACTCAGATAATAAACACGTCCCTTCTGTCAGGTGTTTTCCTGCAGTCCCTAAAAACAGCAAATATCAAACCACTGCCTGAAAAAGAACAGTTTAGACAAACTACTACTGCAGAACTACAGGCCCATATCAAACCTCCCCTTTATCAGTAAGATTATTGAAAAAGCAGTGTTTCAACAGTTAAACACTTTCTTAGATATGACCAGCCGCTTTGACGTGTTCCAGTCAGGTTTCCGTGCTCACCACAGTACAGAGACTGCCCTTATCAAGGTGTTTAATGACATCCGTATAAATACAGACTGTGGAAGAACCACAGTGCTGGTACTATTGGACCTCAGTGCAGCATTCGATACTGTAGATCACTCCATCCTGTTAGAGCGCCTGGAAAACTGGGCTCGGCCTCTCTGGTACAGCTCTCAACTGGTTTAAATCCTACTTAAAGGACAGGGACTTTTTTGTGTCAGTAGGCAACTTTACATCAGAGATGACAAAAATCACATGTGGGGTTCCCCAAGGGTCCATTCTGGGTCCCCTCCTATTCAATATCTACATGCTCCCTCTGGCTCAGTTAATAAAAAACAACAACATCAGCTACCATAACTATGCAGACGACACACAGCTTTACATCACCATGTCACCAGGTGACTATGAACCAATTCAAGCACTGAGGAAATGCTTAGAAGAAATCAATGCCTGGATGTGCCATAATTTTCTTCAACTGAATAAAAACCAAACTGAAGTAATAATCTTTGGACCAATAGAGGAGAGATCTAAAGTTAGCACACAGCTTCAGTCGCTTCAGCTAGTAACCACTGATCAGGCCCGAAGTCTAGGTGTAGTGCTGGATTCAGACTTGAACCTCCAAAAGCATTTAAAGACAATTACAAGGTGGGCTTTCTATCACCTGAAGAACATTTCCAGGATTAAAGGACTAATGTCTCAGCATGATCTGGAAAAACTAATCCATGCGTTTATTTTTAGTCGAATTGATTACTGCAACGGTGTTTTCACAGGTCTGCCTAAAAAGTGGATCAGACAGCTGCAGCTGATCCAGAACGCTGCTGCCCGTGTCCTCACTAAGACTAAGAAAGTAGAGCACATCACCCCAGTTCTAAAGTCCTTCCACTGGCTCCCTGTATCTCAGAGAATAGACTTTAAAATCCTTCTGTTAGTCTATAAATCTCTGAATGGCTTAGCACCTAAATACATCACAGACTTGCTATCAGTGTATCAACCCTCCAGACCACTCAGGTCTTCTGGCTCCAGCCTGCTCTGCAGACCTAGAACCAGAACTAAACATGGAGAAGCAGCATTTAGTTCCTATGCTCCACTTATCTGGAACAAACTTCCAGAAAACTGGAAAAGTGCGGAAAGCCTGAGTTCCTTTAAATCAAGACTAAAAACACATTAGTTTAGGATTGCCTTCCACTGTTCTAGTTAAACAGTTCAACTGAAACATATTTTCTTTAGTCCAACTGTTTTTATTATTTTTTTTGTTTCTGCATTTTTTTATTTTATTTTTTCCTACTTGCTTTGATTCCGTTTTATTTTCCTGTATTTTAATCATGTAAAGCACTTTGCATTGTCTTTGTACTGAACTGTGCCATACAAATAAATTTGCCTTGCCTTGCCTTGCCTAAACCTCCTCTGAAGGTCTTCATTGCTGGTTTCTTGTTGTTACTTTGCTCCACCCTTACGTCTCGTCGTTTTCGGTTTCCTTTATTGCCTTTTTTCATCAAATCAATAAAACTCATCTCTCCCTCCTCATACCTGCATTTTGGTCCTCAACAAACCTCAATCTAACCCTAACACTTTTGTTATGATATACACGATTCAGTTCAATTCAATTCAGTTTTTTTATATAGCGCCAAATTCACAACACGTCATCTCAAGGCACTTTACAGTTCAACCAGATCATCCAGTCAAATTGATACAAAGTTTTCTATCTAAGGAAAACCAGTTGATTGCATCGACTCATTGACTCTTCAGCAATCCCTCACACTAAGCATGTTTGTAGCAACAGTGGAGAGGAAAAACTCCCTTTGAACAGGAAGAAACCTCCAGCAGAACCAGGCTCAGTGTGAGCGGCCATCTGCTGAGGCCCACTGGGTTCAAGGAGACAGAAGCAGACATAGAAAAAGAAGCATAGATACAAAAGGCAACCGTAAAAGGCGGCCCCGTCCAGGAAACAGCCAGGCAGACGAGCTCCGAGCCAGCTCCCATGTCAGAGGATGAAGAGAGCACATCCACCCAGGATTCAGGACCTGATTGGCTTATACAGTTCTTAAATCAGTTGGTAATGATAATTATCAGATTTAAAAAAAGCGTCTTCCTGCTCAGAGTGGCAGAGAGTGGGATTTCCATGGGGTCAACCCGGTTTTTACCATCTTTTAGATAAGCAAGGGTTTTCTGATGGAGAATGACCTGGTCTGTCCTGTGACATCCCCTACTGTGACTAAACTATTGCTGAACTTTAATGGATGGCTTATCCATTATGAACAGTCACACTAAGGAGGCCTCTAGGTGGCAGTAGATAAATTGCCTTTCTTTATAATTATAGGCTAACGTTGCCTTGGCTAAAATAAATTAAATAATGTGTGCATAGGAAACCAAAACAGCCTTTATTTAATTAGATGAAACCCAAATTGCAGTAAAATGCTGAAACTGTGTTCTTGAGTGAAAACATTTGGTCTTTAAGGTTTTGCTTGTGATTACTTTTGATCCCTGATTAATATTACATCATCGGGGGACTGTTGATTGTTTACTCCTTGATTCTATGATGCTGTGAGAAACGTGTCAGAAATCATGTTTTCCCAAGTAGTTTGTTTAGTTAGGACAGTTTACTGTCAGGATATCCAGTTATCATCTTTATTCTCTACGTGGCAAAGATTTGGGAATGGAATGAGAATTCCTGGATGGAAAGCAAAACGTCTTCAAACTTGGAAAGAAAGTCCAGTGGATTGTTATTAATTTTCTTTTTATTTTAACTCTTTTTTTTTTATGTAAACACGTAGAAATATAAATAGTAATTTAAAAGTTATATAGGTTAATGATCCGATCCAAATACAGTAAAATTTAACAACCAACAAATGGATAATTTATCTGGAAAAATCTAAATTTGATGGATCTGGAGCTGTACCACCTTCCTCCAGCAGAGTGCGCCGTGGGTCTCCAAGAGCTGGAGTCTTCCAGTACACCTGAGGCGCATCTTCTCATCAGAGACCTGCCCTATATAACCATCTGCCAGACCTTGCTTCGACGCCGCAGTGTTGACCTAGTTTGGTTAGGGACCTGAGCCTAGAACCTGAGAATCTTTGCTGTCTCTTGAAAGAGATCTGATTCAAATTCTACCTTGTTTTTTGCCTCACAGGAACCCTGTCTCTACCTGAGGCTCTGGATGAGCTTAACCTGCTGAGATTGCCCTCGTGAGCCAAACCTGAAGATTCCTGTGTGGATTCCCCTGCTGCTCTTAGTTAAGAGCTGGAAACTCAGATCAAGGTCTGCCATTCAAAGTCAGAAGCAAGACGCTGCAGCAGCAATTTGGACTCTGCTGAACAAACAGTCTCTGAACCAATCAGTTCCCTCTCTCTCAAAGAGAAGCCTGGACTCCTTCAAGGTATTCACCTGAACAATCTAAGACTCATAACTCATCAGTCCGTTTCCTAATCAAACTATCACCTTTGCAGACTCCAGTGAACCTGCCCTGACCAGTTCCAGAACCAGTTTATGATCTTGTGTTTTTGTGCAAACCAAATAAACTCTGTTAAACTTTTACCCAGCCTCCGTTGTGTTCTGCATATGGGCTAAGAACTTAAGACACATCATGACAAAATGACCATGTAAACTGTTAGATTTTATTACATCAGTACCTTCTGTTTAAGGATTCAAGTTCCTCCTCTTTCTTTCTGAAATTAGTTCTGCAGAGAGCAAAATAAACCATGTTGTTATTTAACTAAGGTTTACATTTATTCTTGACAATTGGAGCCTGTATTGTTTTTTTATTTCATGTGAGTTCTAATAATCTGAAATAAACAATGAACTGAATAATTGTCTCATGTAAAACACAGATGCACAACAACACTAACCTCATCTCCTCCAGCTCCTTTTCATGGGATGTTTCCATCTGGGTCAATCTGTTGCAAAATACAACAAATAAAAACTTCTCATAAGACAAATATTGCAGGAACATTATGGCATGTAGTGCCGTTCACTAGTTTTCTGGCACAAATTAGAAAGAATTCATCAATCTATTCAAATAAGAATTGAAAAAGTTTGAACAATCATCAGACAGTAAATGATCTTGTTGTGTGAACAATACCTTTTATTAAGTGATTCTAGTTCATCTTCTTTCTGTTTAAGCTCAGACCTGAACAATGAAGAATACTTATTTCTATCACAAATTAGAAAGAATGAATCAATTTAGAAAATAAGAATAAAAAAAGTTTAAACTTTCATGTTATATTCCAGTTTGGTAGCATTACATTTGATTGGCTAATTTAATTATTTTCCTTTTTGTTCTAAAGCAGGCATGTAGAGAATAAATGAAACATTTAAACATTTTTAAGAAACAAATGATTAATAATTATTTTAACAGAAATCCATAGCAAACTTAGGGAACTGGAATTATGTTTGAAGTAATTATAATCCCTCTAAGCAGTGTGCCTGCGTAATTCTACACTGCTCAGGCATTTTCACACATGACATTATTTGTCATCATTTATAAGGATGTGTAGAACTAAAGATAGAAGTCAGTTAATAAATAAATTCAGTTAATGTATGTACTGCTTATTTTCAAGAATGTTTTCTTTTGGCACTTTACATAAATATAAATAAATAGAATAAATGGGTAAGTAACATGTGTTTCCTTGGCTAATAATTCACCTGAATTGCTCATTGCAAAAGGGTGTTTGTTTTCCATTTTGTGTTATATTTAAGCTGTGTTGTTTGAGATAATATCTGTCGCCCCCTTGTGCCTGTCTCTTTCCCCCTAACTCCCTTCTAGATATTTTTATCCACCTCTGCTCCATATCAGCTCATTTGCCCATTCTTTGTTCTGTCACCCATATAATCACACTTAGAAACTTTGGTTTAACTCAACATGTTAAACAACCGACGCACAAACAGGGACATATTTTAGACTTGATCATCACTAAAGGTCTGAAGATTTCTAAAGTCAGTGTTACTGATGTTGCCCTATCCGATCACTTTTCTGTTACCTTTGAGGGCATCATTTCCAGTGACTCATTTAGCCAAAGGGACATCATAAGAAAACGCACCTTTAAGGAAAATGCCACAGAAACTTTTATTCAAGCTTACTCTGCTACTTCAACCTTGGGTTGCAACTCAGTAGAAGAGCTAGTAGATAACTTTCAGTCTAAAGTCTCAGACATCATTAGCTGCATTGCTCCAATTAAAGTGAAAGTCTTTTCCGGAAAGAAAAAATCTCCTTGGAGAAGTGCTCCAGCTGTTAGAAGTGAAAAAAGTCGAAAAGCTGAACGCAGGTGGAGAAAGACGAAACTCCAGGTTCACTATGACATCTATAAAGAGAGACTTTACCCTTCAGCAGCTAAGTTCCTCCTCCTGCTGCCTTGATGTTCTACCCACAGCTTTCTTTAAGAAAGTTTTGCCTGTCATAGCGTCTGATTTGACTCAGATAATAAACACGTCCCTTCTGTCAGGTGTTTTCCTGCAGTCCCTAAAAACAGCAAATATCAAACCACTGCTGAAAAAGAACAGTTTAGACAAACTACTACTGCAGAACTACAGGCCCATATCAAACCTCCCCTTTATCAGTAAGATTATTGACAAAGCTGTGTTTCAACAGTTAAACACTTTCTTAGATATGACCAGCCGCTTTGACGTGTTCCAGTCAGGTTTCCGTGCTCACCACAGTACAGAGACTGCCCTTATCAAGGTGTTTAATGACATCCGTATAAATACAGACTGCGGAAGAACCACAGTGCTGGTACTATTGGACCTCAGTGCAGCATTCGATACTGTAGATCACTCCATCCTGTTAGAGCGCCTGGAAAACTGGGTCGGCCTCTCTGGTACAGCTCTCAACTGGTTTAAATCCTACTTAAAGGACAGGGACTTTTTTGTGTCAGTAGGCAACTTTACATCAGAGATGACAAAAATCACATGTGGGGTTCCCCAAGGGTCCATTCTGGGTCCCCTCCTATTCAATATCTACATGCTCCCTCTTGCTCAGTTAATAAAAAACAACAACATCAGCTACCATAACTATGCAGACGACACACAGCTTTACATCACCATGTCACCAGGTGACTATGAACCAATTCAAGCACTGAGGAAATGCTTAGAAGAAATCAATGCCTGGATGTGCCATAATTTTCTTCAACTGAATAAAAACAAAACTGAAGTAATAATCTTTGGACCAATAGAGGAGAGATCTAAAGTTAGCACACAGCTTCAGTCGCTTCAGCTAGTAACCACTGATCAGGCCCGAAGTCTAGGTGTAGTGCTGGATTCAGACTTGAACCTCCAAAAGCATTTAAAGACAATTACAAGGTGGGCTTTCTATCACCTGAAGAACATTTCCAGGATTAAAGGACTAATGTCTCAGCATGATCTGGAAAAACTAATCCATGCGTTTATTTTTAGTCGAATTGATTACTGCAACAGTGTTTTCACAGGTCTGCCTAAAAAGTGGATCAGACAGCTGCAGCTGATCCAGAACGCTGCTGCCCGTGTCCTCACTAAGACTAAGAAAGTAGAGCACATCACCCCAGTTCTAAAGTCCTTCCACTGGCTCCCTGTATCTCAGAGAATAGACTTTAAAATCCTTCTGTTAGTCTATAAATCTCTGAATGGCTTAGCACCTAAATCCATCACAGACTTGCTATCAGTGTATCAACCCTCCAGACCACTCAGGTCTTCTGGCTCCAGCCTGCTCTGCAGACCTAGAACCAGAACTAAACATGGAGAAGCAGCATTTAGTTCCTATGCTCCACTTATCTGGAACAAACTTCCAGAAAACTGGAAAAGTGCGGAAAGCCTGAGTTCCTTTAAATCAAGACTAAAAACACATTTGTTTAGGATTGCCTTCCACTGTTCTAGTTAAACAGTTCAACTGAAACATATTTTCTTTAGTCCAACTGTTTTTAATATTCTTTTTTGTTTCTGCATTTTTTTATTTTATTTTTTCCTACTTGCTTTGATTCCGTTTTATTTTCCTGTATTTTAATCATGTAAAGCACTTTGCATTGTCTTTGTACTGAACTGTGCCATACAAATAAATTTGCCTTGCCTTGCCTTGCCTAAACCTCCTCTGAAGGTCTTCATTGCTGGTTTCTTGTTGTTACTTTGCTCCACCCTTACGTCTCGTCGTTTTCGGTTTCCTTTATTGCCTTTTTTCATCAAATCAATAAAACTCATCTCTCCCTCCTCATACCTGCATTTTGGTCCTCAACAAACCTCAATCTAACCCTAACACTTTTGTTATGATATACACGATTCAGTTCAATTCAATTCAGTTTTTTTATATAGCGCCAAATTCACAACACGTCATCTCAAGGCACTTTACAGTTCAACCAGATCATCCAGTCAAATTGATACAAAGTTTTCTATCTAAGGAAAACCAGTTGATTGCATTGACTCATTGACTCTTCAGCAATCCCTCACACTAAGCATGTTTGTAGCAACAGTGGAGAGGAAAAACTCCCTTTGAACAGGAAGAAACCTCCAGCAGAACCAGGCTCAGTGTGAGCGGCCATCTGCTGAGGCCCACTGGGGTTCAAGGAGACAGAAGCAGACATAGAAAAAGAAGCATAGATACAAAAGGCAACCGTAAAAGGCGGCCCCGTCCAGGAAACAGCCAGGCAGACGAGCTCCGAGCCAGCTCCCATGTCAGAGGATGAAGAGAGCACATCCACCCAGGATTCAGGACCTGATTGGCTTATACAGTTCTTAAATCAGTTGGTAATGATAATTATCAGATTTAAAAAAAGCGTCTTCCTGCTCAGAGTGGCAGAGAGTGGGATTTCCATGGGGTCAACCCGGTTTTTACCATCTTTTAGATAAGCAAGGGTTTTCTGATGGAGAATGACCTGGTCTGTCCTGTGACATCCCCTACTGTGACTAAACTATTGCTGAACTTTAATGGATGGCTTATCCATAATGAACAGTCACACTAAGGAGGCCTCTAGGTGGCAGTAGATAAATTGCCTTTCTTTATAATTATAGGCTAACGTTACCTTGGCTAAAATAAATTAAATAATGTGTGCATAGGAAACCAAAACAGCCTTTATTTAATTAGATGAAACCCAAATTGCAGTAAAATGCTGAAACTGTGTTCTTGAGTGAAAACATTTGGTCTTTAAGGTTTTGCTTGTGATTACTTTTGATCCCTGATTAATATTACATCATCGGGGGACTGTTGATTGTTTACTCCTTGATTCTATGATGCTGTGAGAAACGTGTCAGAAACCATGTTTTCCCAAGTAGTTTGTTTAGTTAGGACAGTTTACTGTCAGGATATCCAGTTATCAGCTTTATTCTGCATGTGGCAAAGATTTGGGAATGCTCTTTTTTTATGTAAACACGTAGGAATATAAATAGTAATTTAAAAGTTATATAGGTGAATGATCCGAAGTCAAATACAGTAAAATTTAACAACCAACAAATGGATAATTTATCAGGAAAAATCAAAATTACCATGTAAACTGTTAGATTGTTTTTATATCATTACCTTCTGTTTAAGGATTCAAGTTCCTCCTCTTTCTTTCTGAAATTAGTTCTGTAGAGAGCAAAATAAACCATGTTGTTATTTAACTAAGGTTTACATTTATTCTGGACAATTGGAGCCTGTATTGTTTTTTTATTTCATGTGAGTTCTAATAATCTGAAATAAACAATGAACTGAATAATTGTCTCATGTAAAACACAGATGCACAACAACACGAACCTCATCTCCTCCAGCTCCTTTTCATGGGATGTTTCCATCTGGGTCAATCTGTTGCAAAATACAACAAATAAAAACTTCTCATAAGACAAATATTGCAGGAACATTATGGCATGTAGTGCCGTTCACTAGTTTTCTAGCACAAATTAGAAAGAATTAATCAATTTAGAAAATAAGAATTGAAAAAGTTAGAACAATCATCAGACAGTAAATGATCTTGTTGTGTGAACAATACCTTTTATTAAGTGATTCTAGTTCATCTTCTTTCTGTTTAAGCTCAGACCTGAACAATGAAGAATACATATTTCTATCACAAATTAGAAAGAATTAATCAATTTAGAAAATAAGAATAGAAAAAGTTGAAACTTTCATGTTATATTCCAGTTTGGTAGCATTACATTTGATTGGCTAATTTAATTATTTTCCGTTTTGTTCTAAAGCAGGCATGTAGAGGATAAATGAAACATTTAAACATTTTTTAAAGAAACAAATGATTAATAATTATTTTAACAGAAATCCATAGCAAACTTAGGGAACTGGAATTATGTTTGAAGTAATTACTCATTAATAATAATCCCTCTAAGCAGTGTGCCTGCGTAATTCTACACTGCTCAGGCATTTTCACACATGACATTATTTGTCATCATTTATAAGGATGTGTAGAACTAAAGATAGAAGTCAGTTAATAAATAAATTCAGTTAATGTATGTATGTATGTATTACATGAATATAAATAAATAGAATAATTGTCTCATGTAAAACACAGATGCACAACAACACTAACCTCATCTCCTCCAGCTCCTTTTCATGGGATGTTTCCATCTGGGTCAATCTGTTGCAAAATACAACAAATAAAAACTTCTCATAAGACAAATATTGCAGGAACATTATGGCATGTAGTGCCGTTCACTAGTTTTCTATTCCATCTGGGTATGCAAAATAGGAGAGGCTTACCCTAAATGAGGTGGATGTTAAGAGGTTAAATTAGTTGGTAATGATAATTATCAGATTTTAAAAAAGCGTCTTCCTGCTCAGAGTGGCAGAGAGTGGGATTTCCATGGGGTCAACCCGGTTTTTCCTATCTTTTAGATAAGCAAGGGTAATCTGATGGAGAATGACCTGGTCTGTCCTGTGACATCCCCTACTGTGACTAAACTATTGCTGAACTTTAATGGATGACTTATCCATAATGAACAGTCACACTAAGGAGGCCTCTAGGTGGCAGTGACAGTAGATAAATTACCTTTTTTTATAATTATAGGCTAACGTTGCCTTGGCTAAAATAAATTAAATAATGTGTGCATAGGAAACCAAAACAGCCTTTATTTAATTAGATGAAACCCAAATTGCAGTAAAATGCTGAAACTGTGTTCTTGAGTGAAAACATTTGGTCTTTAAGGTTTTGCTTGTGATTACTTTTGATCCCTGATTAATATTACATCATCGGGGGACTGTTGATTGTTTACTCCTTGATTCTATGATGCTGTGAGAAACGTGTCAGAAATCATGTTTTCCCAAGTAGTTTGTTTAGTTAGGACAGTTTACTGTCAGGATATCCAGTTATCATCTTTATTCTCTACGTGGCAAAGATTTGGGAATGGAATGAGAATTCCTGGATGGAAAGCCAAACGTCTTCAAACTTGGAAAGAAAGTCCAGTGGATTGTTATTAATTTTCTTTTTTCTTTAAACTCTTTTTCTATGTAAACACGTAGAAATATAAATAGTAATTTAAAAGTTATATAGGTGAATGATCCAAAGTCAAATACAGTAAAATTTAACAACCAACAAATGGATAATTTATCTGGAAAAATCTAAATTACCATGTAAACTGTTAGATTGTTTTACATCAGTACCTTCTGTTTAAGGATTCAAGTTCCTCCTCTTTCTTTCTGAAATTAGTTCTGCAGAGAGCAAAATAAACCATGTTGTTATTTAACTAAGGTTTACATTTATTCTGGACAATTGGAGCCTGTATTGTTTTTTTATTTCATGTGAGTTATAATAATCTGAAATAAACAATGAACTGAATAATTGTCTCATGTAAAACACAGATGCACAACAACACTTACCTGATTTTCTGGAGCTCACTTTCATGAGAAGTTTTTGTCTCAGTCATTCTGAGTTTAAGATAAAACAGATCATGTTCTTCACAGCACAGAATCACCAGTAACAGTATGTTATCTTCTTGTGTGAACAATACCTTTTATTAAGTGATTCTAGTTCATCTTCTTTCTGTTTAAGCTCAGACCTGAACAATGAAGAATACATATTTCTATCACAAATTAGAAAGAATTAATCAATTTAGAAAATAAGAATTGAAAAAGTTTGAACAATCATCAGACAGTAAATGATCTTGTGTGAACAATACCTTTTATTAAGTGATTCTAGTTCATCTTCTTTCTGTTTAAGGTCAGACCTGAACAATGAAGAATACATATTTGGAAATCATCAATATTGCAACCCAGCCCCAACAAAATCTGGGTAAAATAACTTTTATATTATACACTAGGGTGACCATATTTTCATTTGGGAAAACCAGGACACCTTGGAGCCGGGGGGGTGGGGGTGGGGGGTGGGGGGCGAGGGGGTGGGGGGGTGATATTGAAAGAACAAATATCTCATCATCGGTATTTGCTCCGTGATCAGAGGAAATGTTACTTGGCGCAGAACAGTTGTGAAAATTTGAAGTTCAGTTTAATATAATAATACAACTCTGTGAATAGTTCCGTCTGAGATTAATGAAAATAGTTGTTTTAATGGTTATTGAGTCAGATATGTGGCGGTAATGTTTGATTTATCTAAAGGTTTTAATCTGTTACTGTGTAAATGGGTTTGGCTGGAATTTAAGGTCAGATTCTAATAAATCTGCAGGGTGGGAACTATAAATCTGATAGGATTTTTATTTTTTTATTGTTGTTTTGCACAATATGCTTAACTAAGTATTTTTTGTTGTTGAATATCAGAGATTTTGCAGATATATTTTGTAGATACATTGTTTAGATTTACTTATATCTTTCTACCCCTTTTATAGAATAGAATAGAAAATCCCTTTATTGTCCCACAATGGGCAAATTTACAGCAGCAGAAAGATTATTGAAAATAGTCACACAAATGAGGACCTTAGAGAAAAGTATAAGAATAACATAATAGGGAAGAGTTAAAATATAAAAAATAAAATTCTGTAAAGTGTTTTAACAATATAAAACTGGAGAATAAATAACCAATATGCAGCTATTGACATTTTTACAGTAATGGATATTTGAAAATAGCAGCAACATCAGAGATGTGCAGAATGACAGCAGCAGGTTATTTAACTGACTAAGGTTTCTATCATTACATTTGATTTGATTTGTTCCTGCTCCCGCTGGTTGGAACCTTTATTCCACTCTGGATTCTTGTGAGTGTAGTCTTTGTTCACTTTAACTTTTTAAAAAAATAAATAATCATAAATAAACAAACAGTTTTGAAAACCTCGGTATAGATTCTTTTCCTGCTTTGTGTGTCAACTTTCACGGTTGCTAAGCAACAGAGCATACGCCGGCAAAACCCGCTGAAGGGAGGACCTGTTCAAATTTACAGCCAGAACTCTTCCGGCCTCCTTATTTTCAAGGACTTCGAAGGATCCAGTCTAGGTAGACCGCGTCCTTGGAGGACTCAGCCCAGGTTTTTGAACAGAGCCTCTGATAAGAACAGGGCTGCCCGCACTGACGCAGCTCAGGGATTACGTCACACGGAGCGTCGTGCGCAGTGAAATCAGGACATTTCCTCACTTTCTAAAAAAAACCCGGGACGCCCGGGACAGGACGTGAAATACGGATATGTCCCGGGAAATACGGACGTTTGGTCACCCTATTATACACCATAAATTTACCAGGAATTCTGTCTGACAAAGGTCCAACTTAGCAGTGTGTCTATGAAATTAAAACTGGATCCTTGGACACTGGGATTATAGGAAGTACCCCACATCCTCCTCAACATTTCAGTTCATATCCATGTGATTTGGTCACGTGGAAATCAACTATGAAAAAAACACTTGATGGAAGTGTTTTTCAAGAGACGCAATTTTGTGGAAAATACATTAAAAATAGCCTTTAATACGGAACATTTGGAGTCCAATCTCAGAAACGAATGAGTATATTGAGACTCAATTAGGTTAAAATAAGTGGTAATGATAATGATATTCAATTGTTATAATAACTGTAATGTTTTCTTTCAGATTGTGACGTTACTTTTGTTTTACTGACCTCAGTTCTTCTTTTTTCCTGTTTTCAAGGGAAATGTGAGAAACATATTTAATGGTTATATGATCTCAGAAGAGATTTGATACAGTGAAGTAAATATCACCAATGTTTCAATAGCCCATGGTCTTTCTACCCCCCTTGGAAGGAATTATTTGAGTCTCACTGAGCAAGAGGAAGCCTCCACCAGATCTGTTCAAGCCCACTTCAGGAAACCCGGTGACAGTCCATTCCATTGCTCCTCTGGACCCAAAGCAAGTCTGCTTGTCCACCCTCCAACACCCTCGTTGAGGTCAACCAGCAGACCAAGTTAAACAGACGAGTGTTTAATTTAACTGAAGCTATTTGTTTCACTTCTCTCCAGGCTCCCGGCCCGGCCGGCGAGGTTGCCCCGCCTCAAGCAACTCAAACCCCTGTTTTTTTCCTCTTTTTCTGAGTGCCAGCTGCCCAGTCCGCCTAGGTTCGATGGGGACCCCAAGAAGTGCCGGGGTTTCCTCATGTACTGTATAATCCAGTTCAAACATGCTCCCAGTAAGTTTTTTTTTGCTTTCTTCCAAGATTTCTTATATAATCTCCCATCTGACAGACCAAGCTTTGGACTGGGCAGAGGTGAGATTTTCTTCTACTCCTGATTATGGTTGCACCTTTGAAGAGTTTCTATCTGAGTTTAAGCAGACCTTTAATCAGGACCCAGATAAGACTCCTGAGACCTGTTGAAGCTTAAACAGGGACAGAAGTCAGTATCTGATATCTCCATAGACTTCCGCGTTAAGACTGCGGCTTCAGGGTGGAATAGCGCAGCCCTCAAATGTGTTTATTCTAACACCTTAAATGATCCTATTAAGGATGAACCTGCAACTCTCGATGATCCAGAGATGCTGTAGGACCTCATAAAGCTATCGATCCAATTGGATACCCGGATTAGAGCCCTAGCTAAGGAGAGAGGTAATAGAACCACACATTCCAAACCTCTTCCTGTTTCCAACCACTTAGCTTCAGCAGAGGCCTTTTCCAGACCTTCCGCTCCTGAACCCATGCAGATAGGAAGCACGAGACTTAGTCCTGAGCAGAAGCAGCACCGTATGTGGGCTAAGCTTTGTCTCTACTATGGCGAGGCTGGTCATTTTGTTTCAGTCTGTCCCTTGCTGTTAAAAGCCAGGGTCCACCAGTAAAGGCGAGGGTGCTGGTGGACCAAAAGATTTCTTCTAACTTTGCCTGCTTCACTCCTGATTAACAATCAGTCCCTTTCCCTATCTGCTTTATTCAACTCCGGCTGTGAGCAAAATTTATTGGATTTATCTTTTGTGCAACAGATGGGTATAGAGACCATACCCCTTCAAGCCCCTCTTCGAGTTTTTGCCCTTGATCGCAGAAATCTGCCTCAGATAACCCATCAGACCTGGCCCATTCAACTAACTGTATCAGGCAATCACACTGAGTTATCTCCTTCTACGTCTTGCCTACTGGTAACTCTGCCATGATTCTAGGTTTCAAATGGCTGCAGCTTCACAACCCTGTAATCAATTGGTCTCTGGTTTAAACCCCACAAACTGGACCCAGCTCTCCAGCCAGTCTCAGTCATTTTCCCTACGGACCTTGAACTGATCTTTGTGATCTCCCCTAACAGTTTCCGGTTCACCAGACCGCTGAAGTCCCGCTGCAATGACCCTGCATATAATCTCTCCCTCTGTTAACCTTTCCCCTGGCTCTCTGAGTGAATCTCTGCATGTGGGTGAGATCTTTAAAACCCATCATGACAATATGTAGAGCTTTTCCTTGGGTGAAATAAATGTTTCTCCAATACTGAAATGATGCTGTTTGTCATTTTCTAAGTTGAAATGTTGAATGACATGAAAAGGTGAGTAAAGATAAAATACAATTAAAGCCGCAAGCGGCATTGTGTGGACCTCGCCGCTCGCACTGCCTGGCCTATCGCGACCGCGGGAACAAAGCGACCGGCGCCTCCACGCTCTTTCCCAGCCTATGTTCCTGCTCTTCATCCCTTGCCTGCTGCTGCTTCTCCTCATCCTCTTCATCAGACCGCTGTTGCTTTTCTTCATCCTCCCCTCCTTCTTCTGCTGCTGCTACTGTTTCTCATCTTTTCCCTCCTGCGGCTTCTTCTCATCTTCCTCATCCACCTGCTAATTCTGCTTCTCCTCTTGCTCCTACTCCTGCTGCTCTCATTGCGTCTCCTTCTCCCCCTGCTGCTTCTCCTGATCCTCTTCATCACCCTGCTGCTGCATATCCTCATCCTCTTCATCCTCCACCTCCTTATGCTGCTTCTCTTCATCCTCCCCCTCATTCTGCTTCTGCTGATTCTCGTCCTCATTATCTCCTCCACCCTGTGCTCCTTCTCTTCATCCTCCTGCTGCTGCAGCTGCTCATCTTCATCCTCCCCCTCGTTCTGCTGCTCTTTGTCTTCCTTCTCCTTCTGTTTCTCCTGATTCTCCTCTTCATCATCCTCCTCCTGCTTCTGCTGTGCCCTATCTTCATCCTCCTGCCGCTGCTGCTCCTCTTCATCCTCCCCTTGCTTCTGCTGTTTCTCATCCTCATCATCATTCTCCTCCTTCTCCTCCTCCGCCTGGTACTATTGTGAACTTCCATATTGAGGTAATAAAAGCATGGTTTTGTATGACTGGGGTTTAGGGTTTGATGCTTAGCCAAGCCCACATGCTTCCATGTAGAATAATAATTTTGATAACTTTTAATCTGCCATGGTTCCAGAAAGGGCCGTGTGGCCTCAGGTTTTCTTTCCATCCAAGCAATAGCACACTAAACTCCAATCATCTCATCAAGGGAATCCAATCTAAACACGATGACTTGATGAGATGACTGGAGTCTGGTGAGCTATTGCTTGGTTGGAAAGAAAACCTGCAGCCACAGGGCCCTTTCTGGAACCAGTTTGACACCTGTGTGCTATGTCTATAGTCCATGCAAGGTGAATTTGAAGTCTCTAACTCAAAAAACCAACAGCCCTTCAATGAGATACGTCATGACTTATGTCTTAAGTCTAGGCTCAGCAAGTTAGAAGTTTGTAACTCAACCGCTCACGGAGGAGTTAGCTAACATACAATATAAAGGCGAAAAAGCTAATGATGGATTTGATTCAAAATGGCGGACTTCCTGTGGGGTTTGGACCATGGCTCCAATACAACTTTTTGTAGGTCCTGATGGGTTACATATGTGTACCAAATTTCATAACTCTCATTAAAAAAATGGCCTGGGGCTTGCATTGTGTTTAACAGCAAAGGGACCACATTTAACGTTTGGCCACGCCCACATGCTTTGATGTAGAAAAATTACTTTGATACCTTTTGATCCCCTGTACCTCAGCTCAAGGTGGAGTAAGTATGAAGTCTGTAACTCAAAAGCTCTAGGAGGAGTTGGCTCAAATAGGTCACAAAGGTAAAAAAGCAAAGGGATTTCTTTCATTCAAAATGGCCGACTTCCTGTGGGGTTTGGACCATGGCTCCAAGAGGCTTTTTTGTAGGTCCTGATGGGTTACATAAGTTGTCCAAGTTTCAGAACTCTCAGTCATAACATGGCATGGGGCTTATACTTTGTTTCTCTGCCTAATGACCAAGTTTGATGCTTGGCCACGCCCACATGCTTTGATGCAGAAAAATTCATTTGATAACTTTTGATCCCCAATGCCTCAAATCAAGGTGGACATAGTTTGAAGTCTGTAACTCAAAAGCTGTAGGAGGAGTTTGTTCAAATATAGAGGCTATAAAGTGCAAATTACAGTGAAAATGTGAAATTCAATCTAAAATGGTTGACTTCCTGTGGGGTTTAGACCATGGCTCCAAGAGGCTTTTTTGTAGGTCCTGGTAAGTTTAACATGTGTCCCAACTTTCATAACCCTAAGTAATTGCATGGCTTTGGGCTGGTCGTTTTAGTCCTTCTAGGGGGCGCTGTAGAAAAAATTAAGCCACGCCCATCGATTATTGGCCTAGATTCTTGTGTGGGCTTGGACCAAGTTCCATCATAGTGACTTTGGTGCAGATTGAGGGATCTATGAGGAAATGAGAGCCAAAAGTATGGTCACGGCGAAGCGCCTTACTTTGCCAGGTCACCATGGCAACGCCATTTAACTCTCACACTCTGTGCTTTAAACTAAATTAGACCAACATGTTTTCTGTCTTCTGATCTAGTTTCAAGGAGCTGATGTTTAAAATGACTTAAAGGGACCCTCCCAAGTAAAAAACGTTACATTCTTCCCTCAGGGGGCGGGGCTTAGATGATGTCATCATTTGACCATCCAGTATGGTCAAGCACCCAAAGGGGCTTGTTACTGCCAAACTTGGTTTGATTAGAATTTTTTTTGTAAAAGTTATTCCACTTTGAATTTGTTGAAAAGTACCCTAAATACGGGGCCCCTGGGGACCCCTTAAACATGCTTAAAAATGAAAACCTTTGATAAAAATAATCTCCAATGCTGTAACTGCATAATGACCGAGTATGAAGTCGATAGCTTATAATCCCTAGGAGGAGTTTGTTAAAGTTCGACATGAGCGAAAATGAAAAATGGCCAAAAATCGAACTTTGACCCAAAATGGCCGACTTCCTGTGGGTTTTAGGGCATACCTCCAAGAGATTTTTTTTATGATTTGAGGAGATCTACTTGTGTGCCAAATTTCAAATCTCTGTGACTTATGGTTTCCCCCAAGGCCTATTGTAATCCTAACAGATACAATAGGCCTTTGCAGTGCTGTCGCTGCTTGGGCGTAATAATAAGGCCCAAGGAACGACTGCACTGCAAAGGCCTATGGTTCCTGTATCATTTATTAGGCCCGAGCAGCGACAGTGCTGCGAAGGCCTATTGTTTCTGTATCGTTTATTATTAGGTCCGAGCAACTTTTGCCAAATTTGGGACACATCTGTATGAGCCCCCCGCCTACAAAAAGTTTCATTGGAGCTATGATCTAAACCTCTCATGAAGTCGGCCATTTTGAATCAAACAGCAACCTGAGTAAAATAGAATCACTACGTTAAAATATTTCTAAAAAATCTGTCGTTTTCCCAAAAGAGCTAAGACCTTTGGAATATATTTAATTGATACTTGTTTGATGGTAAACACAGCATAGCTCTTCTTAAAAGTCTGTCACTGATATTTTCAAAAGTTTGTGTTAACAGGAAATTGTTGTTTTTCAAAAATTTTTATAGCCAAATTTGGAACAGTTACTTATCCTTTGATTATAGTAAAGATTGCCAAGTTTGGCGTGAATCTATGCATGTTTGAGCATCTTATGGGGTTTTCAACTGCCACAGTATATGGCATTCAAGTATGAAGATTTTTCTTTCTTTGAATTGTTTAGTAAATTACCTAACAAAAATCCACAATATGCAGGATGTATTCCTCGACATGTGTGATTTTTGGGGGATTTTACTGAAAACTATGGATTTTTAATGATTTTTTTATAGTTTTGAGTAGGGTGTAATACCGCTAACAGTGGATTTTGGGGGTGCTGTTTCTCCCTCTTTTGAATATATACTTTTGACCCACCAACTGAGATGGCTGCAGCGTCTATCTGACAGATGAGATTCATCACAGATCTTTTATCCCTAGTTTAACCCTTCCTGACCAAAGCTGTGGTTGTCTCCGGCTGGTCCAGAGGTGAAGCGTGGAGCTTTTCTGCTGGCTGGTGTTAGGTTTATTGAAGACAGTTGGTGTGTGTACATATGAAACATTAAAGACAGTTAATGTGTGTTTGTATGAAACATTGGTGTGCACATATGAAACACTGAAGACAGTTGATGTGTGTACGTATGAAACATTGAAGACAGTTAATGTGTGTACATATGAAACATTAAAGAGCGTGAAGGTCATTATAGGGTCATTCTGTCTTATGACCTGCCTCCAGCTGATTGGTCATTACAGGGTCTTCTGTTTTAAGACCCACCCTATTATGATGTAATCTGTTAATAAAAGGCTCTACTGTGAAGGGAGCAGTGAGAAAAAGGTGCTGGTTGTGAGCTAGCAGTTCTTATCCCTTCTGCAGAGGCTGTTGTTGCAAATCTTGTCTCACATTTCTTTGAACCCAACATTATTGGTGCCGAAACCCGGGAGTCAAGATCCAATTGTCCAGGACCGTGCGTTATCAAGTCCAAGAAACTGTCGACAGCTGTCCCCCCTTCGCCGGACGGGGCCAATAGGTTGGTCCAGCCCTGCCCTGGGCATCCTGTTGACGACTCTCGCTGAGGACTGATCTACACGACAAAGGGTAGGCCTAAAGCTTTTGATGAAAAGTTGGTCTGGGACCATGTGAAAGCTATAACTGGTTGTAGTCGCAAGAATATTTGACAAACAGGGTTTTGTTGTGATAGATCCGGGATCGGTATTCTGTGTGTTTGGGTCTAGGACCTTCTGTGTTCTTGAAATAGTAAGGTTTGCAGCTGCCGCAGCAGAAATTTTGGGATTGCTGCATATGCGGAGTCTGAGTTTCCGAAGTGTACACATAAAATAAGTAAAAAAAAAAACTGCAGTAATTACATCTTAAAAACAATTGTTGAAAGGATGGGACAAGGTAGTAGTAAGAAGGAAATGCCAGGTGATGTTAGATGGATGGTGACATTTTGTGGTGGTGACCCAGAGTTTGCCAGGAAGTGGATTGAGAAGGAGGACTGGGATGGAAAGTTGAGAGTTGAGCCGCTGATGAAAATTCAGCAGAAGGTGGAGATGAAGTTGGTGTGTAAACAAAAAGAAAACAAGCTACATACAGAAAAGAATTAGAAGAGTTAAATAAGTGGATTATGCAAGCTAAAAATAGGGAAAGCCAAATACAACAGAAGAAGGATAGAAAGACAGCTACAATTGCTGCTGTAAAAGTTAAAGCTGATGAAGAAACTGTTGTATCTCGTATGTTCCCTCAATATCCTGACCCTTCGGTTTGAGTGGTGGCATCAGCTGTGCAGGAAGGTGGACATAAACCCCATCACGGTGAATATGAACACAGCCATGCCCCACCATCGTATAATGATATTGGAGGAGCAGGAGCAAGCCCCCTGTCCATATCGTCCTCTGTGGATGGTATGGAACTCAGTGCCCCTGACCCTTATGAGCATGAATTAAGAAAATCAAAAAGGGATGTGAAGCTTAATTCCAAGTATTACAATAATGATTATCAAATAGAGGCTTGTAAAAAAGGCCCATCTGCCCCTATTTATCCAAGCTTGCCTGAATTAAAAAACCAAGAACAGGACAAAGATCCTGAGGGGGGGGCATGTGCTTTTCCAATGTTAGAGGTGGCCAACCCTCATTATGGCCAACGCACGGGACCCCAAGATAATGACCCAGCAGAAATGCAGACTGCCTGTCAAGGTTTAACTCCAGCCAAACAGAACCCAGTTAAATGGTCCTAGGACATTAAAAACCTCATTTATTCTTACAAATTAAATGGGGCAGAAATAGAAAAAGCTATGAAGTGTAGTTTGGGCCATAACTGGGCTCAAGTGAGGGGACAGTATACTGGGCGCGGAGGAAATCCTGCTGTAATCTTGCCTCCGGGAGATGGGGACCTAAAAAGACAGGTTAATGCGGTCTGTGAGGCAGCCCAACGTCTGTGAAGACAACCACCTGCCAAATGGATGTATGCCAAATGGGTGTATGCAAATATCATGTATATAATTGTGTTTTTGGTTGTTTTATAGTTTTTGGTGTTTTTTGTGGGTTGCGGGGCCGTTGGGTTCCGCCAGGCGGCAGGTTAGCGTCTGCACGCCATGGTGGTGGTGGGGAGTGCTGGAGGTTTCGCCATGCTGACACGGAGGAACGGCATCAAGGTGGGTGCCGGTTCGCCGTGCAGGATGGAGGAAGTCTGTTTGGCTGTGGGGGAAGTCATTGGTCCATCAAGTCGGCAGTTCGCATGAGTGGAGCTGTCGTCTTATTTGTGGAGAGAGAGATTGCGGAGCAGGCTCAGCGGCTGGTGGAAGCAGTTATCTCTGTCAATGGTTTGTTTCTGCAAGTTTCCCCATTGACACTTCCTGTAACCAGAGTCACTCTGTCCAACGTCCCTCCGTTCATCAGTGACGAGTTCCTTATTAAAGAACTGTCCAGACACGGTAAGGTGGTTTCACCCATTAAAAAGGTGATGTCAAGGTGTAAATCACCCCTGTTAAAACATGTTGTCTCCCATAGGAGGCAACTGTTTATGCTACTGAACAAACGTGATGAAGAACTCAACCTGCGCTTTCATGTTAGACTGGATGGATTAGACTATATGCTTTTTGCAACCTCCTCTAACATGAAATGCTTTGGTTGTGGACAGGAGGGACATGTTATTAAAGTGTGCCCTGATGGGACCGGGCAGGTGAGGCAGCTTCTGCTGCGGAGGGGCCCGCCGCTGCCGCAGCTTCTGCTGTGGCGGAGGACACTGCTCCTGCCACGGGGAAGCCCGCTGCTGCTGCCGCGGAGGAGCCCGCTGCTGTGGCGGAAGGGGATGCTGCGGTAGTGTTGGAAGGACCTGCGGTGGCTGCGGAGGAGCCAATGGGGGAGGAGCCTGCTTCAGATATTGTTGAGGCGTCAGTCCTTAAAACAGTGAAAACCCTGAAGATGATTGTGTGTGTGAGGAAGGATGGGAGCACGGTGCTGAGTGGTGATGGGGTGAATGGTGGTGAGGGTGAGAGCGCAGGTGGAGAGAGACGGTGTGCAGGGAGAATAGGAGGGGTAAGGGGTATTTGGCATGTGGAGATCAGGGAGAGAAAAGTGAGGTGGAGGTTAGAGGACTGGTTGAAGGTTCAACTGAAAACAGTGTAGATTTGTTTTGTGGAGGTGATGTGGAGGGAGAGAGGGGTCAAGCAGAGGAGGTGATGGAGCTGGAGGCTTCTGCACCAAAAAAAGCAAAAGCAAAAGGAAGATTGTGGTGGCTGCCGCACAAGCCAGCAAACAGGCCAGCTAGCAGGCTGCAGAGAAGGAGGAGGAGTCAGACAGCAGCAGAGATCTGGAGATGAACATCGTGGACTTAGAGCAACCCAGCGGATCCACAGGAAATTGAGAGCACATTGAAGCTCTCAAAGCTAAATGGCTAGCTTTAGCCAACCTGAGTCAAAAGTCATAAGGGGCATTGGTCAGATCTCGGGTCCAGAACATCACAGAGATGGATGCTCCCTCTAGCTTTTTTTCAGCCTGGGGAGGAAGCACGGTCAGAGGAAGCTGATCCACTCTTTACTGTCGGACACGGGGCAACAACTGAGCGAACCGGGTCAGATCAGGGAGAGGGCTGTGGGTTTTTACCGTTCTCTGTTCCGGAGCGAATACAAAGAGAACGAGGATCTGTTCCGGGAGTTCTGCAATGAACTACCCCAGGTCTCTGAGGAGACCAACACCGAGCTGGAGCGCCCTCTGGAGCTCCAGGAACTCCACACAGCCCTCTTCAGCATGGGGCCCGAGGTCCCCGGCAGTTCTTCAAAGCCTATTGGGACCTTCTTGGAAAAGACCTGCTAGTCTGGTCGCCGGTTCGCTCCCCTTGTCTTGCCGCAGGGCGGTCATCACCCTGCTGCCCAAAAAGGGTAACCTGCAAGACATCAAGAACTGGCGCCCCGTGTCCCTCCTCTGTACCGATTACAAGATCCTCTCCAAGGCTCTGGCGGTGAGGCTGGGAAAAGCTATGGAGCAGGTCATCCACCGAGATTAGACCTACTGCGTCCCCGGCAGGTCCATGGTAGACAACGTCTACCTGATTTGGGATGTTTTGGAGGTCTCCGGTTCATTGGGTTTACAAGCCGGCTTGATTTCATTAGATCAAGAAAAGGCGTTTGACCGCGTTGTGCACGGCTTCCTCTGGAAAACCATGAGGGGGTTTGGGTTCAGCGGGGGTCTCATCGCCAAGATCCAGGTACTGTACAGTGGCATAGAGAGTGTGCTGAAGATCAACAATAGCCTGTGTGCTCCTTTTAGGGTGTGTAGAGGCGTCCAACAGGGCTGCGCGCTCTCGGGGATGCTCTACGCGCTCTCCCTGGAACCCCTCCTTCAGAAAATACGTTCGAGTGTTTACGCTCTGGTTTTACCCGGTTTTACTAATAATATGGTTTTATCTGCCTACGCTGACGACGTTGTTGTTTTTATTAAGGATCAACGGGATATCAGTCTTTTAACCGAGGTAACTGAAAAGTTTTCCGTCTTGTCCGCCGCGATTGTGAACTGGGCAAAGAGCGAAGCTCTGGCCGTCGGAGAGTGGTCCGTCAGGCTCCCAGTTCTCCCTCAAGGTCTGGTGTGGAAGAAAGACGGTTTTAAGTACCTCGGTGTGTTTTTAGGCAGTGAAGCAATCGTGAAGAAGAACTGGGAGGAAGTGGAAGGAAAAATAAAAAACAGGTTGGCAAAATGGAAGTGGTTGCACTCCCAGATGTCTTATGGGGCAGAGTGCTGGTTTTAAACAATCTTATGGCACCACAGCTGTGGCACAAACTCTCTGTTTTAGACCCACCCTCTGATCTACTTGTAAAAATACAGTCAGAGATGGTAAATTTTTTCTGGAGCGGTCGACATTGGGTGCCACAGTCTGTCTTGTTTTTACCAACAGAGGAGGGGGGTCAGGGCCTTGTCCACCTGGCCGCTAGAACAGCCACTTTTCATTTACAGTTCCCTCAGAAGTTCCTGACAGAAGACCCCGTGTTGAGATACGTGGCCAGCTGCATTCTCAGACGTGTAAACTCTCTGGGGCTGGATGCTGCTCTGTTTTTAACAGACTTAAGTCTCTTAAAGATAAGAGGGTTGCCTCAATTTTATCAAAGTGTTTTTAAATTATGTGCTTTTTTTAATTTGCACAGGTCCAAAATGCATAACTCTCTGCAATGGCTTTTAGAAGAACCGCTGGTGTGTGGAGCGAGGCTGGACGTCCACGACAGCTCCGTGCCGGTCCTTCCCGAGATGCTGTCCAGGTCGGGAGCGGTGACCCTGAGGCATCTGGTGCGGGTCGCCGGGCCGGATTTCTCGGGCGTCCGCTCGCTGCTGGGGGTCCGGTCCGCCAGATTGTTGCGGCGCTTTCTGGAGCGTCTGAAAGAGCGGATGACTGCTGGGGAGAGACGGCTCCTGCAGCTGCATGTCACCGGAAAGCGCCCGCCTGACACGAGTGACCCGTTCCCGGAGGTGTATATGGATCCGGACTTTAGGAGGATAGCGGCCCCCTACTACAAAACACAAATCAAAGAATGGATCTGTGCAAGACGGACCCAAAAACATTATATAAAACTTGCACAAAAGTTCTAAACAAGAGAACTCTCCACAACAGGGCAACAAGCGTCTGGGCGGACAAGTTCAGAGGACAAAAACCTCAGTGGAGGACTCTGTACAAGCCTCCCATCAAAAAACGGACTAGTGACCTTCAATGGAGGATACTTCACGGCGCCATTGCTTCAAACTCATTTTTATTTGTCATCAGTCCTGAGGTTTTAAACAAATGTCCTTTTTGCAATTTGCCTGAGAGTGTGTTACACGTTTTTCTGGATTGTGTACGACTGACTGGTTTTTTAAATTTTTTAATGAACGTTTTTAGCCTTTTTAGTGTGGTTTTTACCCATTCTGTTTTTATTAATGGTGTACATTACAACCGAGCCACTGCTTTCAAATCCAGAATTTTTAATTATTTAATCTCTGAAGCCAAAATGGCTATTTACTTAACACGAAGAGACAAACTGCAGGAAGGACCTCAGCTCGATGTGGTGGCTCTGTGGAAGTGTAACATCAAAGCCAGGTTGAGGCTGGAGTTCTGCTTCCACAGAGCCACTGGGGATTCGAAGGGTTTTGGTTGGAAAAACACCTCTTACTCTGCTCTTGGATATGGGCCATCAGAAACATTCGGTGGGTCATTTTCAACCATGTACTGCCTAAATATGTCCCCCACTTTGTGTGGTAAAGGCCAATCAGATGGATCTTCTGAATAAAGCCTTGTCTCAGCACGCTCCTCTGCAGCTCTCTGATCCTCTCCCTCTTCATCATCTGAACCTCTATTATCCTCTCCCTCTTCTTCATCATCTGGTCCTCTCTGCTCCTCTCCCTCATCTGCACCTTTCTGTTCCACATTCTCCTTTGTGATGATTCACTCACCATGTTTGCCTGCACTAATTTTCCCAAAAAAGAACACAATGAGAGATGGTCATCAGAAATTGAAACCATTATGGTATATAGGTTTTTGCTTCCTCCCTAATGTATTCATTCCTACCTGATGTCCTCACTTGTCTCTTCTATCACCGACCTCATGTCTGTCTCCTTCACCCCTCGTCTGTGGCATTCTCCACTAAGTCATATGGTCAAAAAGCATTATATATTAGCTGTAAAAATTACAGATCTTAATACAGTTTTTAAAAATAATGTTTAAACATTATTGATTGGGATTAAGTAGCTGTTCCCTCACTTCCACCAAATATTAGACCAACCTGTTGCTTTCCCCTGTCTGTCCTGATTCTTCCTCTGTCATCTTCTCTTCCTTCTCTTCATCCTCACAGCTGAATTAAATAAATTTTGTGTTAAGTAGAGTTAAAAAAATACAGCAGTCAAACCACAATAAAAATGAGTCTTTAAATTTGAATAATCTTCTTGTTGTTGTTCCATTCTAGAAATAGCAAATTTCAAACCATCAGCCCCAAGCCGTTTTAAGTCCAAGAATATTGAAACTTTGAACACATTTGCATCTCATCAGGCCCTAACTAAAAGCCTCTTGGAGCCATGGTCTAAACCCCACCGGAAGTCGGCCATTTTGAATTACATTTTACCCGAGATGGGAAGTAACGAAGTACAAATACTTCGTTACTGTACTCAAGTAGATTTTTCTGATATTTTTACTTTACTTTACTACTTATTTTTATGGCGACTTTTTACTTCTACTCCTTACATTTTTAGACAAATATCTGTACTTTCTACTCCTTACATTTTAAAAAATTGGCTCGTTACTTTAGTTTTGAATCATTTCAATGGAGTTACCGTTATTATTTTTCACGTCACTGTGAAAACGGAGCCGTTTTCCCCCCTCTGTTCCCAAAGTGTAGCCGCCGTCTATCACGCACAGCGTCACATCCTTCACTACATTTCCCAGCATGCACCACAGACCGGCGGTCATGGCGGCGGCAGTTCCAAACAATTCACCCGGTAATTTACACTAGTTCCGAAATTACAACGTCACCTTTCATTCAACACTTTACTTACTCACCAGCGTAGCAAACTCCGAAGGTACCCACTGCGACAGCTTTAATATACATTCCGTAGTCGGCAATAAAACTTCCCAGTGAAATTACACATTCTCTTCCCTTAGTCCGTCAGCATACTGGTCCGTGTGGAAACACGTACCGCATCGGAGCCAGTCTCTTATCCATTGTCCCAGGGCATTGAAAAAGACTATTAGGGGGCAGGGGTGTTAAGTGGGATTTCAATGTATGTAATAATTGTTTGCATGGTAATAAGTAGGTGAAATGGTAATGTTAGTATGGTTAAATTATTTCATAAATATGTATGTTTTTGTATGAATGATGCTATTGTCTGTATTTATTTTTCTACAATGTTAACTGTGCTTTATTGGGGATTTGCCTTCCTGTTTAGTTGGGCTGTCCCAATTGGCTGATTATTGGTGGGTCTATTTAAGGGGCACACTCCCAATGGCTTAGGGGGCTGCTTGGAGAGACTGGTTGGAGAAACTGCTTTTGAAGGTCTGCTTAGAGAGACTATATTAAAAGTCAGCTTGCTGTGAGGCTGTCAGTGTTTTGTATGGCCTGCAATGGCCGGTTTTGTTTTCTTTATTTGAAAGTATTTTGTTTGTTTTTTTTTTTTTTTTGTCTTCACCGTTGCACCAGTAAATAAACCGCTACACGCTTTTGAACTGGAATTTTGTTGTCCGCTGGTTCTTACCACCTTTTTGCAAGTCATCTGCTTACACCTCCTCTGACGTGAGACGGGAGCTGGTGAGCCGTTTTCTCACAAATACCAAATTCAATCTAATTGGATGGGAATCTACGTTGCATTTGACGCACCACTACAAGATGAATCGACAGATTCGGCGGTATTCATTCGCGGCAAATCATTGCAGCTTGGTGGCGGTGGCGTTAGCATAGTAGCATGGACAACGAGATGAATGAAAATGAACACAACGGAGATCTAGTCCTATTGGCAGACATCCATTTAAAATGTAGGCAACGGCATGAAAAAAGTGGTTTCTACTTTTACTTTTATACTTTAAGTAAATTTACAAGCCTGTACTTTGTTACTTTTACTTGAGTAAAGAAGTTTAATCAGTACTTCCACTTTTACCAGAGTATTTTTTAACACAAGTATCTGTACTTTTACTCAAGTACGGAAAGTGAGTACTTTTGCCATCTCTGCATTTTACCCTGTTGTGAAATCACGGACCTCTTTTAAAAAAATTGTATAAAATCAGCCTTTTATCCAAATGAGCTAAAACTTTCAAAATATGTTCTTTACAAAGCCTGCTGTAAGCTGGTTACAATAGCAAAGCGCTTCTTTACAGTCTGTCACTCTGATTTTTCAAAAGTTTGCGTTCTCGCCTAATAGTTGGTCAAGTGGGCAGATAATGCCAGGAAATAATTCAGCCCCTAGCCATGCTCGTTCCTAGGATAATGAAATTTGGCACACATCTGTATGAGCTCTCCACCTACAAAAAGGTTCATTGGAGCCATGGTCTAAACCTCTCATGAAGTCAGCCATTTTGAATCAAACAGCAACCTGAGTAAAATAGAATCACTATGTTAAAATATTTCTAATAAATCAGTCGTTTTCCCAAAAGAGCTAGGCCTTTTGGAATATATTCCTCTAATCGCTACTTGTTTGATGGTAAACACAGCATAGCTCTTCTTAAAAGTCCGTCACTCTGATTTTTCAAAAGTTTGTGTTAACAGTAAATTGTTGTTTTTCAAAAAGTTTTATAGCAATCCTAGCCAAATTTAGAACAGTTATTTATCTTTTAATTATAGTAAAGTCTGCCAAGTTTGAGCATCTTATAGAGTATTCAACTGCCTCAGTATATGGCATTCAAGTTTAAAGATTCTTCTTTCTTTTAATTAATTAGTAAATCATCTCAAAAAATTCTAGGATATGCAAGATGTATTCCTTGACATTTGTGATTGTTTTAGGATTTTACTGCAAACTATGGATTTTAAATGATATTTATTTTTGTTTTGAGTAGGGTGTAATACCGCTAACCATGGAGTTTGAAGATGCTGTTTCTCCCTCTTTCGAAAATATACTTTAGACCTACGAACTGAGATGGCCGCAGCGTTTTCCTGGCTAATGAGATTCATCCCAGATATTATCTTTTACCTCTAGTTTAACCATTCCTGACCAAAGCTGTGGTTGTCTCCAACTGGTCAAGACATGAAGCGTGGAACTTGTTCCGCTGGCTGGGAAGGTACAAGGGGGCGGCGATAGCTTGGCTCCCATGGTTGCAATAGGCCGAGCGGCGCTAAGCTGCGAGGGCCGTCAATACCGCTCGCGGTTTTAATTCTCTATGTTGTTCTTTCTTTCACATAGTGAATTTTCAATATAAATGAGTCTGTTGGTGAATGGACCATATAAATAGGCTCTGCCTTGCCTTGTTGGAAAAGCATGGTTATGACCTGTTCTCAGCTCAGGAACTAGGACCCGTATGATATCTGGTTTGTCAATAGGTTTGCCTTAATAAAAGATTTAGATATGACTTTTCAATATATTCCTGCAAAAAGGTCTGATGTTGCAGGGGCAGGTAATGAAAAGTCCTTGGAACATGCTCTTCTGATGCCAGTTTGTTTCTGCCTTTATCCTGTCTCATGTACAAGAGCTAGTCATATCACAGGTTATTTGCATTACAATAGGAACAGTTAGCAAAGTAGAGTGAATACACAAACTTGAAGAGGGGAGGGGGCTTGCACGAAAACTGAAATTCTCTGGGACTTATAGTGTTAAATGTGATTATAATGGAGTTACTCAGATGAGCTCCAGTTTTATATATACAGGTTTATATTCTGATTTTATTTTGTATTTATTTTGATTCCTTACTAACTTCTAGGCAACATACTGATGTTTTTTTTTAGTTTTATCTGAGATGAAAAACATAAAATTATAAAAATTAAATGCTCAATAGAAAAGATTAAGTAAAATAGTCTTTATTTCAGTTATTGTTTGTTCCACTTCTGGACAATCATGAATATATTTGACTGTGGGAAACTAATGGTAAGAAAAAATCTTTATCTTTTATTTGTGTTTACTTTCACTGGGGATGTGACAGTACCGACTCCACTATGCTGGGTGTGTGGTGAATCAAGCAAGCTAAAATGGCAACTCCAAATGAGACACCGTTCCATTCAAAGCAAAGAGATGAGAACATTTCATAGAAAAAACACAAAGGTAAAAGAGTGAGCCCTCAAAGCTGGCTACCTTGTTGCTGAGCTAAGTCAAAAAAGTCCCAAACTGCAGCAGAAACATTTATACTACCAGCTTGTAAACCAATTGTAAATTAAATGCTTGGTCCTGTCACAGCAAAAGAAATAGCTTAAGTGCCTCTCTAAGGTAACACAATTGCCAGATATATTGTGGACAGTGGAGGTTTGTTGAAAAGACCTGCCCTCTCCACTGTAAAGAGAAAAATTAACATGCACAACCCCGCACCTGCTCACGAGAGGGAATGCCTATTAAATGCATGCAAGAGCATGCATGAGTCAATTTCAGTTAGTTGCTGCTTGCATCGCTCATACAAGCTTACTTTACAAAAGTAGATTCGCAATGATTGACAATTAGGAGGACCATTTATTTTTAAGATCCTTCCAGAAAGAGGAAGGACTGATGAGTTCAACTATGGCGGCGCTCCAAAGCAGCAGCCCAGAACGGCTCCTCTTGTGAATTTCAATAATTTCTCAAAATATGCCGCTTAATACAATACATACTAGACATCAAACTCAAACCCGCATCTATGATCGCCAACGCCTGACATTTTTGACCGTTTAAAAAGCAGCAGAGTGCTACGGACGAATGTAAACAAAACAACAGCGGAACATAACAGTAGGAATAAGAGATATGCGAGACGGAGAGGCTGCAGAGGGGAGCAAACCGCAAAGCTAAAGAGAAATCCCCACAGATCTCTGCTTCCATCATTCCTGCTCTCCAACGTCCGCTCTTTGGAAACAAAATGGATAATCTGTGACTGAAACTGTCTTCAAGGAAGGAGATTAGTAACTGCTGCGCAATCATTCTGATGGAGTCTTGGCTGCAATTATTAGCATGGAGGGGCTAACACCCTACAGTCTCTCTTCAAGACAACTCTGAAAGTTCTTGATAAAAAACCTGTACATTATCATTATTGCAACATTTTAAGTACCGTATTTTCACGACCATAAGGCGCACCGTACTAAAAGGCGCACTCTCAGTTATGTGTGCCATTTCTGTATTTAACACACACATAAGGCACACCGGCCTATAGGGCGCGTTTTTTATATACAGGTACATGTCCTCTACTACCTTTAAATACCTCTACTGCGTATTAAAAAATACAGCGGAGGCAAAACTGAGTATGACTGTGCTTTATTCATGTATTTATTACAAAGTATTAATCAAACCTGGGAGCTGGCCGTGAGACAGACACATCGCAGATGACACAGCGCTGTGATCACTCCTGTGAAACAGTTTATTGACGCATAAATTCACTTAAAATGCAGTAATCTGCCGGCAGAATATGTTCCCTTTTATTATCCTGGTGCCTGCCTCCTCGCGGCCGGCCAGAGGCTGCTGTTGAAGGGATTCCTACTGTCAGCGCACCGCTGGTATGTGGGGATCTGAGCACAGGATGACAATCTGGATGAACTGACTGCAGTGATTAAGTTTTCAGGTGGATTTTCTCACTTAAAAACATATTAAAACTACTTTATTCCCACTGATCACAGCAAATATAGCTGCAAGGTGTATTTATTACAAAGTATTAATCAAACCTGGGAGCCGGCCGTGAGAGACACATCGCTGATGACACAGGGCTGTGATCACTCCTCTGAAATAGTTTATTGACGCATAAATTAACATAAAACCCTGAAACCTGCCGACAGAATATGTTCGCTTTTATTATCCTGCTGCCTGCAGTTTAGATTACCCAGAGGCTGCTGTTGAATTAAGTTTTCAGGTAGAAAACTAGAGCGGGAGCAAAACTGAGTATGTTTGTGCTTTATTCATACAAAGTAGGCTATTAATCAAACCCATCAAAGTCATCATCCTCTGTTTCTGAATTAAACAGCTGTGCTAATTCAGACATGCCAATTTCCCCTTCTGCGCTGTCAGAGTCACTTTCCGTGCCGGGCGGCTCATCTGAAATGATGCCGGCTTTTGCAAAAGCTTGAACAACAGAGCCAGCAGACACGTTAGTCCATCTACAATCCATCCGCAAACGGTGGCGTTCCTTTCTTTGTCTTGCAGCTATATTTGCTGTGATCAGTGGGAATAAAGTAGTTTTAATATGTTTTTAAGTGGGAAAATCCACCTGAAAACTGCATAATAAAGGCGAACATATTCTGTCGGCAGGTTAAGTTAATTTAGGCGTCAATAAACTGTTTCAGTGGAGCGATCATAGCGCTCTGTATCATCAGCGATGTATCTGTCTCGCTCTCAGCTCCCAGATCAGCTTCTCTGATTGGTTATTGCGGCAAGTCCAGCAGCAAAACTTCAATTTTTACATCTCGAGCAGCAGCAGCGCGGGGCGGCACGTCGAGCACGTCAGATGCTTAAACGCTCCCGACGTGCTGCGCCTGCTGCTCAAAACGCGCTGCGGGACCTTTTGCTGCGCCTATACGCGCGTCAACCATTGACTTTGCATGTAAACTCGCTGCGTTAGCTCTACCAAATTATCAAAAACCGTTCATCCAAACAGTTAACAGTAAAGCAAGTTATATGATCTGTGTTGTTACAGTCTCATGGTGATAGGCTCAAACCTGTAGTGTCCTACTCTTAAGGGTTAAAGGGGACCCGTGGAAACAGTAGCTCCCCATATTCTTATTTTTTATCTTTATTATATTGTGTAGTTGGATGTGGGTACCGTATTTTCACGACCATAAGGCGCACCGTACTAAAAGGCGCACTCTCAGTTATGTGTCCCATTTCTGTATTTAACACACACATAAGGCGCACCGGACTATAGGGCGCGTTTTTTATATACAGGTACATGTCCTCTACTACCTTTAAATACCTCTACTGCGTATTTAAAAATACAGCGGGAGCAAAACTGAGTATGACTGTGCTTTATTCATGTATTTATTACAAAGTATTAATCAAACCTGGCTGCTGGCCGTGAGACAGACACATCGCAGATGACACAGCGCTGTGGTCACTCCTAAATTAACTTAAAATCCTGAAACCTGCCGACGGAATATGTTTGCTTTTATTGCTGGTATCCTGGTGCCTGCAGTTTAAATTATTTAGATGAAAAACACCTGCCAGCAGCCGCGGTGAGGCTGGAGGCTGCCCAGCCTAGAGGCTGCTGATGAAGGGATTTCTGCTGTCGGTGCACCGCTGGTATGTGGAGGTCTAAGCGCCTCAGACAGAAGTAGATAATCTGGATGAACTGACTGCAATTATTAAGTTTTCAGGTGGACTTTCTCACTTAAAAACATATTAAAACTACTTTATTCCCACTGATCACAGCAAATATAGCTGCAAGATTTAGATTATTTAGATGAAAAAACACCTGCCAGCCACCGCGCTGAAGAGGAGGAGACGCGCCCAGAGGCTGCTGTTGAATTAAGTTTTCAGGTAGAAAAATACAGCGGGAGCAAACCTGAGTATGATTGTGCTTTATTCATGTATTTATTACAAAGTATTAATCAAACCCATCAAAGTCATCATCCTCTGTTATCCTCAGCATTCCTCTGAATAAAACAGCTGCGCTAAATCAGACATGCCAGTTTCCCCTTCTTCGCTGTCAGAGTCACTTTCCGTGCAGCGCGGCTCCTCAGAAATAATGCCGGCTTTTGCGAAAGCTTGAACAACAGAGCCAGCAGACACGTTAGTCCAAGCATCTACAATCCATCCACTAACGGTGGCGTAACTTGCCCGGCGCTGCCTTCCACTTATCCTGAAACTGTGGTCTCCGTCTGTCATCCATCGCTCCCACGCCGCTCGCAGCCTTACTTTGAACGGCCGCTTCACACCGATGTCGAGCGGTTGAAGTTCCTTTGTCAGACCTCCCGGGATAACGGCGAGCACAGCGTTTATTTTTTCACCATGTTTTTCACATCGGCTGTAAGATGGGCACGCATGGAGTCACATATTAAAAGCGATGGTGATGCATGGAAAAAACCACCTGGTCTCCTCACATACACCTGCCTCAGCCACGCTTTCATAATCTCCTCATCCATCCAGCCTTTTTCATTTTCCTCAATATCATATGTCATCAGAGCGCTGTCTGTCTCGCTGTCAGCTCCCAGATCAGCTTCTCTGATTGGTTGATGCGGCGCTTCCAGCAGCAAAACTTCAATTTTTCCATCTCAAGCAGCAGCAGCGGGTTGGCGGCGCGTCAGAACGCTCCCGATGCGCTGCGCCTGCTGCTCAAAACGCGCTGCGGGACCTTTTGCTGCGCCTATACGCGCGTCAACCATTGACTTTGCATGTAAACTCGCTGCTTCTGCTGCACCTGCTGGGTCCGGTTCACACCGATGTCGAGCGGTTGAACAGCGAGGACAGCGTTAATTTGTTTCACCATGTTTTTCACATCAGCTGTGAGATGGGCACGCATGGAGTCACATATTAACAGCGATGGTGATGAGTGGAAAAAAAACACCTGGTCTCCTTACATTCAGCCACTCTTTCATCATCTCCTCAATGAGGCGGTCTCAAAAGTCTGCAGTAACAACACACATAGGGCGCACCGCACCATAGGGCGCACCGCACATTTTGAGGGGAAAAAAAGACGTTTATATGCGCCTTATAGTCGTGAAAATACGGTAAGTAGAACATTTTAGACTTTGAACGTCATCAGATGTTTCTGGATGCATGCCTGGTTTTTAAAGTTTTAAATGGACTTGCTCCTCCTCCTCTAACAGATTTTATAAGCAAAAAAACATTACTAGAATAAACACTAGAGCTTTAACCAGAGGAGACTGTAATGTTCAGCGGCATGGGACCAAATTCGGCCAAATGGTTGCATCCATCAGAGGAGCACAGTTATGGAACATACTGCCAGCTCATGTTAGGGGCTGTGGAACCTACATACGTTTTAAATTCTCCTTGAAACATTGGTTGAAAACTAACCAGACATGTGTTCACAGGTAAATTGATCTGTTTCCATGGGCCTGTTAACCTCATTTTATTGTTAACCTCATTTTGTTGTGATTTTATGTTATTGGCATCTTATCTGTTTGTGTCCACTCTGTTTTCTCCTGTAGCATCTTGTTTAATGCTAACTGTTTTTACCTGCCTTAGGACAGCGGATGCAAATTAGCTGTTAGCTGTGTAGCTGTACATTGATGCTTTATGCTGACATGTTGATGAATGTGCATTGTCCTAATTCAAATAAATAAATAAAAAAAAGAAAGAAAAAACGCTATACTGCACCGATAGGAACAAAGAACTAAGCGGTAAGACTCAGGGTGGTGGGCTATATGTTTACATCAACAACAGCTGGTGCAAGAACGCTAGATCGGTCACCAGCTTCTGCTCTCCATACATTGAGTTTCTGACTGTTAACTTCAGGCTGTTCTATCTGCCCAAAGATTTCACTGTGTCAGCATTACTGCTACATTCGTGCCCCCCAGTGCTACCAATAAAGAGGCCATAAAGGCTCTATACCTCTGAGCTCCAGTCTGCATACAAAGAAGTTCTGTATCACTGAACAATACTATAGAGGGCAGCCATTGCATTTATTTCCCTTAACAACTTTATAATTTGTTAATGGGGTTCCTAATTCCCTAGCCTGGGTGCCATTCTGAACTTAGTCCCGCCCACAAGGTTTGAGTTCGGGGAAGTTCGGTCTGGCTCTGCTCCATAGTAGCGTGAGTATTATCGCCCACTCTCTGGCGATCCAATCAAATTGTCAGGGCGGGCTTTATACGATGATGGACAGATGATCAACAGTAACGTAATCAACCACGTCACCAAAGCGCGCTTGGGTGACAACAACAATGGCTGCCGCTGGAGAGTTTGGGTGAGTAGATTCTGCTATTAGGTCTGTTCTAGAAGATATCGACAGCAAATTTTAAAAGAGGAACAGAGAAACGCGATCAAGGCTCATCTTCTTATTCTAGGCGTGCAACTGCACGCTTTGATTTTTGTTGACAACAACTATGCGTGGCTTAACATACGTCACGCACTCCGTTGCTCTTATTGGTTGTAGGTCTATCCAATTGAGTGCAGAGGCATTTTTTTCCTGGTTCGTTGGAAACACGCCCCATAATCACAGCTCTATGGAGCAGCATCAGACTCATTCTGACTAGAATTGAGTAGGACTACGTCAGGCTAATAGAATACTCTAGGGGATTATTTTATGGCACTAGCATCTACTGAGATGCCTATAGGTTCTTATTCAGTAATATGCATTGCTCTTCTGGAAAACAATATTTTGGATCTAATGTGCTAAATATTGAGTTAGGATTGGGAATGGAATATAACATGCAAATTATAAAATACATTTTTGTTAAAGAAAAAGGTTTTTTTTAAGTTTAAAAAGAAGGTTGTACTAATTTTAATGTAACCTTTTGGGTTTAAAATTTGTCAAGATAAGCTTATTTATTATTAACAAAAAATAAGGTTGACACATAAAGATACTGATAAGATAAAACACTGACCTCTTCTGATGGGCTTCATCCGGGGTTTCAGTCCGACTGTTATAAAAAAAAAGAACTGATTAAAAGTGTTAAAAGCACAGAATTCATTGTAAATAACTGGGTACCTTTCATGGTTAACATGACCATATGACACTAGGAACACACAGTGTATATATATTTACACTGCTCAAAAAATTAAAGGAACACTTTGAAAACCATTGCCATGGCACCGCTACAATGCAGCCACCTCGGTTCATCAGATCACTGAAACCATATATACATGTTTTAAGCTAAAAGAAGTAAAGAGCTAAGTTAGCTGCAGCAAAACTTATTGTTCATACAGTGAGGAGAACACATATTTGATACACTGTTGATTTTTCAGGTTTTCTTGCAAAGCTTGTAGAAGACTGTAATTTTTATCATAGGTACTCTTCAACTGTGAGTGATGGAATCTAAAACAAAAATCCAGAAAAATACAATGTATGATTTTTAAATAATTAATTTCCACTTCATTGTGTGAAATAAGTATTTGATCATCTATCAACCAGTAAGAATTTTGGCTCTCACAGACATGTTAGTTCTTCTTTAAGAAGCCCTCCTGTTCTCCACTCATTACCTGTATTAACTGCACCTGTTTGAACTGGTTACCTGTATAAAAGACACCTGCCCACACACTCAATCAATCACACCCCAGCATCTCCACAATGCCCAAGACCAGAGAGCTGTGTAAGGACATCAGGGACCTGCAGAAGGCTGGGATGGGCTACAGGACAATAGGCAAGCAGCTTGGTGAGAAGGCAACAACAGTTGGTGCAATTATTAGAAAATGGAAGAAATACAAAATAATGGAAAATCTCCCTCGGTCTGGGGCGCCGTGCAAGATCTCACCTCTTGGAGCATCTCTTGATCTTGAGGAAGGTGAGGAATGAACCTAGAACTACACGGCAGGACCTGGTCAATGACCTGAATAGAGCTGGGACCACAGTCTCAAAGAAAACAATCAGTAACACTCTACGGCGTCAAGGATTAAAATCCTGCAGTGTGCGCAAGGTGCCCTTCCTCAAGCCAACGCATGTCAAAGTCTGTCTGATGTTTGCAAATGACCATCTGAATGATCCAGAGGAGGAATGAGAGAAGGTCATGTGGTCTGATGAGACAAAAATAGAATTTTTTGGTTTAAACTCCACTCGTCATGTTTGGAGGAATAAGAATGATGAGTACAACCCCAAGAACAAGAACCCCATCCCAACCGTGAAGCATGGCGGTGGAAACATCATTCTTTTGGGATGCTTTTCTGCAAAGGGGACAGGACGACTGCACCATATTGTGGGAAGGATGAGGCCATGTATCGTGAGATTTTGGCCAACAACCTCCTTCCCTCAGTAAGAGCACTTAAGATGGGTCGTGGCTGGGTCTTCCAGCATGATAACCACCCAAAACACACATCAGGGCAACTAAAGAGTGGCTCTGTAGGAAACATCTTAAGGTCCTGGAGTGGCCTAGCCAGTCTCCAGACCTGAATCAAATAGAAAATCTTTGGAGGGAGCTTAAAGTTTGTGTGGCCCAGCGACAGCCCCGAAACCTGAAGGCTCTGGAGGAGATCTGTATGGAGGAGTGGGCCAAAATCCCTGCTGCAGTGTGTGCAAACCTGGTCAAGAACTACAGGAAACATCTGATGTCTGTAATTGCAAACAAAGGTTTCTGTACCAAATATTAAGTTTCATTGTTCTGGTGTATCAAATACCTATTTCACACAATAAAATGGAAATAAATTATTTAAAAATCATACATTGTATTTTTCTGGATTTTTGTTTTAGATTCCATCACTCACAGTTGAAGAGTACCTATGATAAAAATTACAGTCTTCTAAAAGCTTTGCAAGTGGGAAAACCTGAAAAATCAACAGTGTATCAAATACTTGTTCTCCCCACTGTATGTATCAGGGCAGATTTAAAGAACAGAGTATAGAAAACAACAGGTGCAGATGTGAAGGCTGAGAAGGACCTTGCTCCGACAAACAGAGAAGAAGCTGATTAATAGTGGATCAGAAAGGCAGGAAGCAACTCCATATTTGGAGATAGGAAGTAGGGACATACGATCATTCTGTGGGACTTTCTGTGTGAAACTGTAAGATGTTCCCCTATGAAGATAATAAAAAGAGCCGGTGTTGCAGGGGCGGGGTCAGAGTTGCTGTTCACAGATGCATGCTGCTGATGCTCCTCTCCCTTTGCAAAGGCGAATCGAAGCTTTGTTGTCCAGAATTTTTTTATAACACTCCATCTCAGTTAAGTTACCTGCACTCGAATTAACGGACCCGGGGGAAAAACCATGAAGGTGTTTTTCAACATCACCTATCTGTCATGCTTATCCCTGCATATAAGCCCCAGCTCAGAGTCTGGCCAGAGAGCGCCATGGAAACACCCCAAGACTGTTTTGAATGCTCTGACTGGAACATCTTCAAGGCTGCAGCAACATACACTCACCGGCCACTTTATTAGGTACACCTGTCCAACTGCTCGTTAACACTTAATTCCTAAGCAGCCAATCACATGGCGGCAACTCAGTGCATTTAGGCATGTAGACATGGTCAAGACAATCTCCTGCAGTTCAAAGCGAGCATCAGTATGGGGAAGAAAGGTGATTTGAGTGACTTTGAACGTGGCATGATTGTTGGTGCCAGAAGGGCTGGTCTGAGTATTTCAGAAACTGCTGATCTACTGGGATTTTCACGCACAACCATCTCTAGGGTTTACAGAGAATGGTCCGAAAAAGAAAAAACATCCAGTGAGCGGCAGTTCTGTGGGCGGAAATGCCTTGTTGATGCCAGAGGTCAGAGGAGAATGGCCAGACTGGTTGGAGCTGATAGAAGGGCAACAGTGACTCAAATAACCACCCGTTACAACCAAGGTGGGCAGAAGAGCATCTCTGAACGCACAGTACGTGGAACTTTGAGGCAGATGGGCTACAGCAGCAGAAGACCACACCGGGTGCCACTCCTTTCAGCTAAGAACAGGAAACTGAGGCTACAATTTGCACAAGCTCATGGAAATTGGACAATAGAAGATTGGAAAAACGTTGCCTGGTCTGATGAGTCTCGATTTCTGCTGCGACATTCGGATGGTAGGGTCAGAATTTGGCGTCTACAACATGAAAGCATGGATCCATCCTGCCTTGTATCAACGGTTCAGGCTGGTGGTGGTGGTGTCCTGGTGTGGGGAATATTTTCTTGGCACTCTTTGGGCCCCTTGGTACCAATTGAGCATCGTTGCAACGCCACAGCCTACCTGAGTATTGTTGCTGACCATGTCCATCCCTTTATGACCACAATGTACCCAACTTCTGATGGCTACTTTCAGCAGGATAATGCGGCATGTCATAAAGCTGGAATCATCTCAGACTGGTTTCTTGAACATGACAATGAGTTCACTGTACTCAAATGGCCTCCACAGTCACCAGATCTCAATCCAATAGAGCATCTTTGGGATCCTGAAACAGGAGAAGACCAAGGAGATCATGGTGGACTTCAGGAAAAACTGGCCTAACCAGGCTCCACTGGTCATTCCTTGGGGTGCACATCACAGACACCCTCACCTGGAATGTAAACACCACCTCACTGATCAAAAGGGCACAAAAACGCTTGTACCTCTTGCGGAGGATGAGGAGAGCCCACCTGCCCAACGAGATTTCTTTTTGTTTTACACTTGTGTAAACACCTCAGAGCGAGCAGCCATCTATCATCACCAACTGGGGGTTTAAGAAAATATGCAACACTAAAAGGAAGCACTTATGTAGGAGTAGTTTCTGTGTCAAAGAAGAGCAAAAGTTAATATCAGAAGAAAGAGAACAATAAGTTGTTGGAAACATGATATTGTTAGGAATACAGTTTCTGTTGCCTTTTTGTGCGTTTCCTTTTTCCACAACCAGGAGGTGCCCTGTCTTCGCTGTCCCTCCCTGCACAGCTGCGGCTCATTGGATCATTATCTGGAGGAGTATTTGAGCAGTGGGCTGTCACTACCTCGACACCAGAGTGTTTGCCAGTTTTGGGTACTCTAGCCAAGTTCAGTTTAGCTGAGTCCAACCTAGCTTTGTTTCTCTGAGTCTTATGAGTTTTTTTGTCTTTACTCCCCGGCAGGAAGCTTTCCTGTGTTACTGAATACCTGGACCTTCTCCCCCCTGGAAGGATAGAACCAAGTTACACTGAGCAGGGGAAAACCTCCACATATTCCGTGCAAATACCCATCGGAAATCCGAGTGATAATCCGCTCCATTACTCCTCCAACGCTTGCCTACCTGTCCGCCCTCCAACTTGTTCACTATTCTCTGGATTTTTCACACAGACTGGATTCAAGACCTAATAAGGCCTCTCTCTGAGTGGTTTCTCTGAATGTAGGTCAGATTTGTTAAATCAATTATGACGGAACACTCTGGCCAAACCGTAGACTCAGCAGAGGCCATTCAGAAAGCCATAAACCAGCAACAAACAGCTCTTACGAGACATAACAACACTCTGGTTGAATTAGTCAACCAGCAATCTGAGTTAGAACGTCAAGTGACTGATTTAACGAGGCTGTCTGCTTCTCTCTCCAGCTAGCCCCATCCTGAGCTAACCAAACAGGCCTCTCTCCCCCTTTCTCTGAGTGTCAGCTGCCGATTCCGCCCAGGTTCGACAGCAAGCCCAAGAAGTGCCGAGGTTCATGCAATGTACACTCACCGGCCACTTTATTAGGTACACCTGTCCGACTGCTCGTTAACACTTAATTTCTAAGCAGCCAGTCACATGGCGGCAACTCAGTGCATTTAGGCATGTAGACATGATCAAGACAATCTCCTGCAGTTCAAACCGAGCATCAGTATGGGGAAGAAAGGTGATTTGAGTGACTTTGAACGTGGCATGATTGTTGGTGCCAGAAGGGCTGGTCTGAGTATTTCAGAAACTGCTGATCTACTGGGATTTTCACGCACAACCATCTCTAGGGTTTACAGAGAATGGTCCGAAAAAGAAAAAACATCCAGTGAGCGGCAGTTCTGTGGGCGGAAATGTCTTGTTGATGCCAGAGGTCAGAGGAGAATGGCCAGACTGGTTGGAGCTGATAGAAGGGCAACAGTGACTCAAATAACCACCCGTTACAACCAAGGTGGGCAGAAGAGCATCTCTGAACGCACAGTACGTGGAACTTTGAGGCAGATGGGCTACAGCAGCAGAAGACCACACCAGGTGCCACTCCTTTCAGCTAAGAACAGGAAACTGAGGCTATAATTTGCACAAGCTCATCGAAATTGGACAATAGAAGATTGGAAAAACATTGCCTGGTCTGATGAGTCTCGATTTCTGCTGCGACATTCGGATGGTAGGGTCAGAATTTGGCGTCTACAACATGAAAGCATGGATCCATCCTGCCTTGTATCAACGGTTCAGGCTGGTGGTGGTGGTGTCATGGTGTGGGGAATATTTTCTTGGCACTCTTTGGGCCCCTTGGTACCAATTGAGCATCGTTGCAACGCCACAGTATTGTTGCTGACCATGTCCATCCCTTTATGACCACAATGTACCCAACTTCTGATGGCTACTTTCAGCAGGATAATGCGCCATGTCATAAAGCTGGAATCATCTTAGCCTGGTTTCTTGAACATGACAATGAGTTCACTGTACTCAAATGGCCTCCACAGTCACCAGATCTCAATCCAATAGAGCATCTTTGGGATGTGGTGGAACGGGAGATTCGCATCATGGATGTGCAGCCGACAAATCTGCGGCAACTGTGTGATGCCATCATGTCAATATGGACCAAACTCCCTGAGGAATGCTTCCAGCACCTTGTTGAATCTATGCCACCAAGAATTGAGGCAGTTCTGAAGGCAAAAGGGGGTCCAACCCGTTACTAGCATGGGGTACCTAATAAAGTGGCCGGTGAGTGTATTATCCAGTTCAACCATGCACCTAGTAAGTGTCCTACGGATTCTACAAGGATCTCTTTCATAATTTCTGATCTTACAGACTGAGCTCTGGACTGGGCAGAGGTGACATTTTTTTCTTCCCCCCAACTATAAATGTACCTTTGAGGAGTTTTTTCTAGAGTTTAAACAAACATTTAACAGGGATCAGGATAAGACGCTGAGCTCACGTGATCTACTGAAACTAAAACAGGGACTGTCTCAGGTGTTGCTATTGATTTCCACATCCTAGCTGCAGCCTCTGGCTGGAACAGCACAGCCCTCAAGTGTGTCTATACTAACGCTCTCAATGACTCCATAAAGGATGAATTAGCCACACTCTGAAACTCTAAAGGAAATTATCAAACTATCAATCAGCTTGGACAACCGGATTCGAACCCGAGCCAAGGAAGGAGGTAACAGAGTTACTCCTTCCACCCCACACTCGGCTGGTAATCACCCATCTTTTACTGAGCCCTCTACTACTACTCCTTCCCCTGACCCCATGCAGATTGGCAGCATGAGACTAAGTCCTGAGCAGGAGCAGCAGCGTATGCGAGCCAAGCTCTGTTTGTATTGTGGTGAGGATGGGCATTTTATTTCAGTTTGTCCCCTTCTGCTAAAAGCCAAGGTCCCCCAGTAAAGACGAGGTTACTGGCGGACCAGAAAATCACTCACACCTCTCCTCGTCTGCTTTTGCCTGCTTCTATCAAAGCTAACAAGAATTCTCTCTCTCTATCAGCACTCATCGGTTGACAACAGAATTTAATGGACTCTTCCGTTGTTTATGTAAATAAAATTGTAATTTCAAACTTTGAACCTGTGAAGTGAAACAGTCAAATAATAGTGAGATCAGAATTCTGGGAGTCTTCTGGGAGTGTTAAGAAGGCATCGGACATTAAACATTTGCAAGACCAAATGTTGACACACTAAATATAAAAAATAGAGGAAAATGACAGTTAAAGTGGAATTCAAAGCAAAACAAAAAAAAAATATTATCAGAGGAGGATGGGTTCATTATATATGTGGTCTAGATACTAAGAAATAGCTGAAATCTGTTATTATTTAGGTTTCACAAATCAGAGAAAGGTGGCACAAATCCTAGACCTGGTTTTAATTATTCTACCAATAGTTCGGAATAATCTAGTGCAGGCTTTATGTGTCTAGGTGTTGTAGATTTAGAGCCAGGCTACTTCTAGTGTGTATTACTGCAGTGTTTTGGTGGAAAAACTAAAACCAGGTCTGGGATTTGTGAAACTTCAAAATAAACTTCTCCAGGTTTGATGTGTCTAGGTATTGTACTTTTTTAATTAGAGTAGATTAAATATGCTTAATGTAAGGAAAAACTAAGTGGTTTCCTGAATCGGAAGCCAAGTGCAGTGTCATAGCAGCAAGTATTCCCCCCCGGACAGGTCTTAATTGTGTCAAAAGCACCTTCTGAATCTTTTGCTACAATTAAATACCCACATCCAGTCTTGGAAAATGAATAAATGACAACAAACAAATATTTTTATTGTTTCTGTTCAAAAGCATTTTTGTTCTTTGTTTCCCGAAATTCAAATAATTTTTCAAACTCAATTTTTTTCCTTTTTGACAATGAAAAAGAGAAAAACAAAAATCAAATGGCTATATATTTTTGTTCCCATTTCTGAAACGAAAATCCAATGACCAAATCTTGCCTTTGGAGGACTTAGCCGCTTAATTTATACTCAGCATTTGCCTGTAAACTCCAAAGAACAACAGGAAATAGGCAAATTTAAAAAAACAGTTGTCCGTTTTTTCATTAAGTATTCCTTTTTTTGTTTATTAACGCTGTGGAGAGAAAAGGAAAATCAGCTCTGTTTTTATTTGGTCTTAATCTGGAAATGAAAAAAAGGGAAAACCGCAGTGATTTCCTTATTTCGTTTTGGTTTTGAAGGAAAAAAACAAATTGTCTGAGCAACACAAAGCCCCCATGAGGTGAGATCTTTGCATGGAGCCCCAGTCTGAGCGAGATTGACAGTCATGTTTAGCTTCTTCCATTTTCTAAAGATTGCTCCAACAGTGGACCTTTTTCTACCAGGCTGCTTGGCATTTTCCCCGTAGCCCTTTCCAGCCTTGCGGAGGTGGACAGTTTAGTCTCTAGTGTATTTAGACAGCTCTTTGGTCTTGGCCATGTTAGCAGTTGCTTACTGACTGTATGGGGTGAATAGATGTGTCGGGTCAATGCTACTTCGTCATGTCTTCAAATGTTGGACTTACCATGCTTCATTAAGGTTCATCACAAACTGTAGAGCCATGACACATCACTGTGACCTGTCCTCTCGGGTAGGACGACCTTCCCTCTCTACCAGAAGGCAGTGTCATTGCTACACGTTTATTTACAAGGCCCTTCTTGGATTACTGCCCTCTTACATTTGTACCTTACTTCCCCAGTAAAGCACGGCTTCTTCTGCCCTGAGATCCACCATCAGCTGTTGCTCATTGTTCCTTTTGCCCGAACCCAACTAGGGAGGAAAGCCTTTAGCTACGCAGCTCCTTCTGGGGGGAATATTTTACAGAGAAACTGGAAGATGACAGAGTTTTTATCTTTAAATGCTTTTAAGTTGAAAGTTAAATAATTTGAAGCAGCCTCAATAATCTGTAATTGTATTACTTATTTTTTTTATTTTTATGTACCAGTCATTTATTTTGTATCTATGTTTAATGTGTCTTATGTAACTTTGCTGCCTCTTGGCCACCACTCCCACCATGGGATTTTTTTCCTGGTTAAATAAAGGTTAAATAAATAATTAAAATAAATGTCTTTATGCAGCTAATGACCTCAAACAGGTGCATCTAATTAAGGATAATAAATGGAGTGAAGGTGGACATTTTGAAGGCAGACTAACAGGTCCTTAAGGGTCAGAATTCTTGCTGATAGACAGGAGTTGAAATGCATATTTGCAGCTATATTATACAAAAATAGTTAAAAGAAGTAATATATTGTGATTTCTGTACTTTCAGACCCCTCCATGATTTCTAAGAACTATCAAAATAGCAGGGTGTTTTTCAGGAACAAATTTATATTTTATGACACATCATATCTTTTTTATTTCAAATACGCCGGTTGCCTTTCTGTCATTATTTTAAAGTTAACAGTCTTTAATTGTTGAGAAACTGTGCATTGAGACAGGTGACCTTTGAATGAGAGTCCCAATCATGATTATAATCAGGTAGTATACCAATAAAACATGCTCTCATGTGAAAGCATTAGTTGGTTGGTTTCTCGACAAACCTGTCTAAGCTGAAAGACTCAATCAATTAAATGTTGGCCTCCTCGTGGCCCAGTGATGGACACTATTCCCTGTAAAATCTAAACAGGTTTAACCAGTGTGCGAAATACCTGTCAATATTTGGGGGGGTCCCCATCTCCATATTGTTGCGCAATACCGATCTAAATTGTCTCAATATGCAGTAGGCCTATAACATTTCAAAGTCAAAGTCAGCTTTAATGTCAATTCTTCAGATTCACCAGACATACAAGGACTGGAGAGGACGTTTCTCATTCACCAACAGTGAAACCGATGAAGTGCACAGGCACAACAGATAAGATCAGTTCCTAATACTAAAATTTAAACATTCAATTTCACAATAAAATATCAAATGTACAATAATATAAAATATGCAATACTTATGCTAGTGCAAAAAGGCAGATGGTAATGGAAGCAGAAAAATTATTATTACCAATTATGTAAGATATAGCATTTGTAACAGTAACAGTGCAAAAGAACAGTAAATAAATACAGTATTAATAGTAGTGCAGGAGACAGTTTGTACGGACTGATTTTTTTCTTTTTTTGAGGGGGGCTCAGCTTCCTGACAGCTTGGTGGATGAAGCTTTCTGTGAATCTGGTGGAGTGGGCAAGAGCCTGAATAGACAGTCAGTCTCTGAAAACACCCACATGCACAAAGACTGTCTGTCTGTCTGTTTGTCTCTCTCTTTCATGGACACACATGTCCTGCTTTAATCCAGTTTCTGACAAATGGAAATGGGTCGAATTTGTCCAGAGGAAGTCCGTTGAGGTCCACAAACAGGAGTGAAGACCTGCTGTCTTCACGTAATCTATTCCGCGTTGCCCGTGTTATTAACCGCGGAAAAGCACATGGCTAGTTTGCATACGCGAACAGGATTGGCTGGCTCCACTTCGCAAAAAACAGAGCATATTTGTGAATAAAGGTTTTGAATTTTAATACTGGACATGTTGAGCTTAAAACATTTTAGTGACCATAAGCGACAAAAAAATAATTTATGTCCTGCCCTCACTCTTAGCTTAGCAGGTAGATATCCATCATTTCCAATAACCACACCGTAAGCCTTTTCTTTGCATTTATTGGCTTGTATGGATGGATGAATGAATGGTCAAACTGCAACAAAGAAATAATGTGCATAAGTCTTTGTGTAAACAGGCACAATTCCAAATAAACAGGCACAATTCTCCTAAATAATAAACTCAACATATTCCCTGAATATGCACAGAAACACATAATGACACAAACAACATGTTAACATTAGCTGCTAGCTAGCGGCATTGCTAACGGCTAGTTAGCGCGTATGCTAGCGTCTTTTTAAACTTCTCTTCTCGGTGACCTTTCTTGCAATAAACCTCCAACACAACATGAAACATAGTACTATATGTACATAAACGAAATATACCCTTCACATCAAATTACATGCTGTACTGGCAAAAAACGCAGCACAGTTAGAACAGATTCAGCTATGCAGTGTTTACTCGTTAAACAGGAAGACACCAACTGCTCAACTTCCGGTGCTTTCAATATAAGACTATATCAAATATTATACATAAGAAAGCTTATAGTATATAACTTAGAAACAATACGCAAATATGAGCAATGGCTTCCTAAGGAGCCAGAACATTTTATTTAAATTTTAGTTGACACAATTTAAGACCCCCCTTAAATTTTGCTTTTTAGGCTTTCAGGGGGTCTCATGGGTTAATCGGGGGGGTCGAGTCCCCCCGGACCCCCCGTATTTCGCACCCTGGGTTTAACCATATGCTGAAAACTGAAACACAGTTTCAGTATCAATATTAATGTGTGATCTTTCATCCATTTGAACCACCAAGGTTGCTGTTGTTAAGCAGACAAGTCTGTAGGCATGACATCTGCCACTGAATTATTTTCTGTTTCATTCTAAAATGGAGATTTACCTCACGTATTTGAAAAAGCCCATCACAGGCCTGAGACATTTTCCAGCAAATATGTGTCATCATGATCATCGTCTGTTAATTTACAACAAAAAAATTAAATGCAACTTACCCCAGAACACTTCTTAACCAGTTAAAGCTGCAATTATGGTTGGAATTGATTAGGTAATTTATAGTTTGATTCCATATTATTTTTAAGTCCCACAGTTTTTAATAGACAGATGTAATTTTACGAAGATCTTATTCAAATTTTGTACACATTTAAAAGAAAATCAAGTTGAAGATGATTCTCTTACCAGGCACGTATGCAGTTCCCCATGATATCTCTCTTCTGTACTGTTTGGCTGGGTTTGTGGGTAGAGCCTACATATAGAAACAACAAACAGACAATGATGAAGGTTTTCTATCTCTCTTACTTTTTACTCGTCAGCAGGACTTGCTTGACTTGTTTCAGGAATGTGTGAAAGATTAATCATAGCGGCAGGCTTTGGCAGTTAATATGTGTTTGTGGCCTCATACTAAAGAATGAAACACATCAAGCTTCAAAGTAGCTGATGGAATCAGCAGCAATATTTAATAACTTGTATTTCCAAATACGTTTTGGAAATTATTATTCTAACCAATTTATAAGGATACAACAGAATGTAATATAAAGAAGGAATGAAACCTATGTTTTTTATTTGCTGAATGCTTTTAATCAAGTAACTTCTGTTTTGTTTTTGTCTGAACAATGAGTGAATGGCAATTTAAGGATTCCCACTTTTGAAAAGAACTCATGGTGTCACACTTTCTTCATTTTGCTTTAGACTTACAAACAGATTTAAAGTTTGGTTTCTAGTAAAATTGTTCCTCAATGATACATATGCATCATTACTGTCCTTTAAATGTCTTTGTTGTCTTTGTCTTTTTTAGAGAAATGGGTGTTTGTAAAGAAGCATAGCAAACCACCGAAGATCTATTCTATGGAAAGCAGTCAGAATGCTTGCACCCTTGTTTATAGATGTTGGAGATCGGCCTGTTTTCCAGTGTAGTCCTGTTTCTCTGACCGGGACTGAGTGGATGTGTTCTCTTCATCCTCTGACATGGGAGCTGGCTCGGAGCTTGTCTGCCTGGCTGTGTGTTTCCTGGAAGGGGCCGCCTTTTACAGCTGCTTTTTGTATCTCTGCTTCTGTCTCCTTGAACCCCAGTGGGCCTCAGCAGATGGCCGCTCACACTGAGCCTGGTTCTGCTGGAGGTTTCTTCCTGTTAAAAGAGAGTTTTTCCTCTCCACTGTCGCTACAAGCATGCTTAGTGTGAGGGATTGTATTTGAGTCAATGACTCAATGCAATCAACTGGTTTTCCTTAGATAGAAAACTTTGTATCAGTTTAACTGGATGATCTGGTTGAACTGTAAAGTGCCTTGAGATGACATGTGTTGTGAATTTGGCGCTATAGAAATAAACTGAATTGAATTGAAATTGAATTGAATGCAGGCAATCCTGATTAGAAGCCCATCTGATAAGAAACCCAATCATATCCTCATATTTTTCTGACAGGTTCTTTAGTTCCAGCAGTAAAACAAGCTTGATACCACAAAATAAACGTTATTTTTAGGAGAGAAAGCGATTAATCCTTGTTCCTGCTCACCATGACTAACATAAATATGTTTTACTTTATGACAGGTATTAGATCTTTATTGTTTCAGTTTAAAGCCTCCAGTTTCACGGCAGATAAATGCTTAATAAATGCTGAGAATCTCTGCAGCAGAAAACATTGTTAGGATTCCAGTTTGTGTGGGTTGTTTTTTGTGTTTTCCTCTCTCCACCACCAGGCGGTGCCCTGTTCTCGTTGGGTCTCCCTGCACACCTGCGGTTCGTTGGGTCATTACCAGAGGCTGTCACCACCTGTCAACACCAGAGTGTTTGCCAGTATTGGGTACTCTAGCCAAACTGAGATTATCAGAGTCTTAGCATTGTTTCTCTGAGTCTGAACTTGTTTTTTGTCTTTGTTCTTCGGCAGGAAGACTTCCTGTGTTACTGGATAAGCCTGGACCTTCTACCCCTGGAAGGATCTACTGAGTCTCACTGAGCAAGGGGAAAACCTCCACATGATCCGTTCAAGTCCACTCTTGGAAAACCAAGTGACAGTCCGCTACTTTACTCCTCTATGTCTGCTTGTCCACTCTCCAACGAGTTCCCTCTTTTCTGGATTAACCCCCCACAAACTGGATTCAAGGATAAACCAAGACCCCCCCAAAAGTGAGTGCCCCTCCAGCAATATTGAAGCCTCAGTCTATTTTCCAACTGTCCCTGAACTGATCACCGTGATCAGTTCAGGGCAAGGGGAAAACTGTTGAAGTTTTATTAGTTATTATGCACATTCATATATAAGAACATGAAGAATCTAAAAATATTAAAATGTTCTCAGCAACAGTGCTAAAGAAAACAAAGTGCACATGATGAGACTGAGTTGTTAAGATGGCTTTTAGCAGAAGGAACAAAAGATCTCTTAAAGCGCTCTATGAGGGCGTGAAGGTGTAATGATGGATCTCTGTGATTAAACCCACATGCAGAACACCACTAACCTGACAACAGCCAGATGCATGTCTCGCTCCGCCCAGCTCCACTCACATACATCTGGGAACCCGCTCATTGAAAGTGATTTCCCCAACCGAATTTATGGTCTGTCCAATCAGGACGCAGGGTGGGTGTGTCCTGGAGTGGAGAAGCGACCGTGAGATTCCAACAACAATGGCGGCTCGCATTGAGGAAGCAAGCGTTAGCATTGATGCTGCTATTTCTTCTGTGTTGTCCAATCTATCTGATATTGTTTCATTAAAATAACATCAGAGAACGGCTTTGAAGGCTTTTGTTGGTGGAAACGATGTTTTCGCCCTTCTCCCGACCGGATTTGGCAAGAGCTTGATCTACCAAATGGCTCCTCCTCTCACAGCGTCACGGGTTAGCTTCGGTGTGAGTGGTTGAAATAGCACGTCAATAAAGATGACAGACAAGTGGCTTATCCAATCATATGCAAGGAGTTTTGATAAGGCCCAGCCTTCAGTAAAGGCAATTCCTATGGCGGGTTCCCAGATGTATGTGAGTGGAGCTAGGCGGAGCGAGACATGCATCTGGCTGTTGTCAGGTTAGAACACCACAGGAAACAGAGTAAAAGTTTAACAGTTTATTTGAGAAGCACACACAGAGTAAATGATTGAACTGGTTCTGGTACTGGTCCGGGGCTGGTTTCACAGAGTAATCTGCAGAGAGGGATTGTTTGGTTAGCCAGGTAGCAGCGATGTCTTGGCAGAGTTTTGATTCTGATTTGTACCTGATGAGGTTCAGACTGATCGGTGGAGAGAGGGAACCGGTTGGGTCCAGAGACTCAGCAGAGAGCTCAGCAGCGGCAGAGCTTAGCTTCAGGCTAGCGAGGTTCAGACCTTGAGTTGTTCTCCTAGTTCTCTCCTGAGAACTAGCTGGGAGATTCAGACTGAGGATCTTCAGGTTTGGCTTGTCTGGGCAGGCAGGCAGGTTTCCAAACATGAGCTCCTTTAGAGCTACAGAGTTCAGTCGGGTTTTCCTATGAGCAGAGAAGACAGAGGCTGGTTAGGATCAGGTTGCTCTCTAGAGCAGACAGAGATTCGTAATACAAGCTGAGGCTCAGGTTCCGCTAACCAAAACTGGTCAACACTCCGGCGCTGAAGACAGGTCTGGCCGCTGCTTAAGTAGATGGTCTCCTAATCAGGTGAATCAGCCTCAGGTGTGCTGGTGGCTTCATCTCAGGAGACCCAGGGCGCTCTCTGCTGGAGAAAGGTGGCAGATCTCCAGATCCCAACAGAAGGGGGAGGAACCTGTTGGTGCCATTACTCTCCTGAACATACAGGGTGTCACATGGTGCCTGGTGTGATGTAGAAAGCATCTCTCATCCTTCTCTCCAACTTTTCATTAATCAGTTTTTAGTGTTTGTTCCTAATTAAAGATTTCTATGTTTAATTTCCATGAACTGGAGGATTGCTTTTCTTACCTCCATGTAGACATCTTAGCTTTATTTATTTTCCTATTTTTAGGCATGTTGACTCTTGACAGTAGAAGTTTCTGAATTCAGTAAACAGAAGTTTTCTGGCTGCAGCTGGTTGGCTGTGATTTCCTGCTGCCACTCAGAGCAACTAGAGAGAAGCATCCCGCTGCAGCCTGCGGGAAGGCGGGGCTTGACATCAAGCCCCGCCCACATCAAGGACAGCCATATTGGAAATTCTTCTTCTTCTTCTTCTTTTCATTAATGGCGGATTGCAAGTAACTTTTAGGTGCATACCGCCACCTACTGTACACAAGTGTGTAGCAACATTTTCTCTACATTTATTAAATTCTATTTATTAATCTTGTGTTTTTAAGAAAAGTAAATAAAGCTTTCCTTACTCTATAAATATCCATTATGTTTCCTTCATTTCCTAATATTCCTTTAAGACTCACTTCTTTTCCTGTCCTTCCAACAATTCTTTTCAGATACTCTCTTTCAGATTCATATGTTCTACAGTTCATTAATACATGTTCTACATATTCTTTCTCTCCACATCCTTCACATTTATCATTACTTTTCTTCCCTATTAAATGTAAAGCGTCATTTAAATAGGTGTGTCCTACTCTTAATCTAGTCATAATTATTTCTTCCCTTCTGTTTCTCTCATCAATATTTCTAATTAGTACTGACTTTTGCACTTTATATAATTTTCTCCCTTTCTTATCTTCTTTCCACCTTTTTTGTCATTCTTTTATTTCTTTCATTTTAATACATGATTTCCCTTTCCCGAAAGGAATTATCATCTTCATTGTCATTTCTAAAACCCTTTTTGCTAATTTATCAGCTTTTTCATTTCCTTTAACCCCTTCGTGAGCTGGAACCCAGCAGAACCAGACATTAATACCACCTCTATATAATCTAAATAAACTATGCATAATTTCTAATACTAACTCTTTCCTATTATTTCCTTCTCCCTGGATACTTTCTAACACTGCTTTAGAGTCTGTACATATCACCACCCTGTCTGGTCGAACCTCCTCTACCCACTGTAAGCTTAATATAACTGCCATCCCATATTGGAAATGCTGACCGCTCTTGCCTATAGGCGCTGGCGAGAGAAATGGCCAAAAAAATGTGTTATGTCACATGGTATGTCTGTCACGTGGTATGTCCTTTTTATTTTTAAATCTTTATTAAATTTTCAGATGTTAAAATAACATTAGTAACAAACAGTCTAAAATAAACAACAATAAGGAATTATTATGAAGATGTATTTATCTATCCTCAAACCAATGTCATAAAATGTCATAAAATGTAAATTAAATTAGTAGTTTAGAGACAAATGTACATTACATTGAGGACACATTTATCAATCCAATAATTATCATACACGCACACTTATCCCTATAATGGTGTCGTTAGGGCTGGTGAAGTGGATTCTGGACAGATTCCCAGTCCATCGCAGATTAAGAAAAAATCTATCCATCAAATTTCTGACCCGCTTAATCCCTCATGGGGTCGCGGGGGTTGCTCGTGCCTATCTCCAGCGTTGATTAAGAAAAGCAATATAACCAAATACTTGCTGGTGCGGAAGTTCAAATAACAATATAATATCAGTAGACCCCAACAGGATTTATCCTCTAAAAGACTACCTAAAAAAGTTTAAGCCTGATATTCCTGTGAACTGCACTTTTTGTGATCTTCTCCCAGAAACTGTAACACATTTGTTTTGGTTGTGTCCATACTCTAAGACGTTTTGGTTACACTTTTGCAACTATGTGAATTCAAATGTTATGAAAAATTATCAGCTTCATTGGAAAAACATTTGATTTGGCTTTCAACTGCAAAGTAAAATGTTTCCCAAACCTTTCCTTATCAATCTTTTAATTTTGTTGGCCCAATTTCACTTGCATAAATTTAAATTTCAAAAAAAAAAAAAAACGGACTTTAAAGCTTATTTAATAGAAGTCAAACAATATTTTCATACAATTCATCTTTCTTCTCATCAGAAAGCTCAAAAAACCATAACAATCTGTTCCCAACTAGAAATTCTAGACAACTTAATGTTGTAAAAGATATATTTATTTGTATAATACATACACATATATATATGACACTCCCCAGCGCATATGTTTGTATAATTGCTTGTTTTTTTTCTCCTAACTGTACTTGTTTATTGTGACATACCCCCTGGCATATTTATTTGTTGTTGTGTGACTTTAAGTGAAAAAAAAAAAAAAAAAAATCAGTAGTAGCAATGCGGGATTGGCTGTCGCGGCGCAGGAATTACGGCCGCCATATTGGGGCGGTCGACCTGCTACTCAAACATGCTGATTCAAGCTGAACACACTAATGATGCCTCAGCACTGTGCGGCGTATTTTGTTTAAATTTACAGACTATATACGTCAGGGCTCGAGGGATAACTTTTCACAATTAAGATGAAAACATATCTTTACATATATTGTTCCCTGCCCTGTTACGTCAGCATTTCCAATATGGCTGTCCTTGATGTGGGCGGGGCTTGACATCAAGCCCCGCCTTCCCGCAGGCTGCAGCGGGATGTACTTGCAACTAGACCTGTTTCAGCAACAACTGACTCATGTCACAATCCCAGAGAATTCTCTAATGCCAGATGTCCTGATGAGGTCATCATGGAGTTTATTTTCTTTACACTAGGGGGAGATGTGGGACACTTATCCAGGGAATCAGATGAGGGGGGGGCTGTTTCTCATTGAGCAGCTCCTGAAAATATACTTGTGTTTCCATCTTTAAAGTTGCATAGTTCCTGTTCAACCCAATGATTGCTCAATATCAAGAATAAAAAACTATGAATATAATTAAAATAAGCATATTTTGAACTGTCTTTATATTTGTGTTATCTTTAAACTTATCAGAAAATCTAATTCCTCATACCGGCACTGCCGTGTTTCCGCTTAAAACCAAAGCTGTCAAGCAGACTTAACTAGTTAATACCAGCCATTAACACTGAGTGGTTTGCTGAAAGATAAAATAAATGAGCTGCTGTTCAGAGAAATGGAATAATTAGTAAAAGTATGAAACAATGAAGAATAATTCCTGGAAATGAAATAAACATGTGACTCAATCGTAATCATATATTTAATCTCTATGTATCTATTGCCTGGATCAATAATACCTTTAGGTAAATGTTTTCTCAGCATTTATTACGAAGAAAACAAAGCAAGACTTGCTGAAATCTGGCTTGTAGAGAACATATTATAGTCTGATTAAACCACATTTAAACCTTAGCCTGCAGAAAGAAAACAGAACAGGATCAAAGGAGAGTAATGATTGCTGTGAAACATGGCGATGGCTGCATCATTCTCTGGGATTATTAATTTTGAAAATGGTCTGAAAAAATGGAACAATTAAAAAAAATATTTCTGCACCAAAGCCCACAGTGTTTCATTAAATTGCTGAAAACTACGAGATATTTTAAGTTTAGGCACATCTGAGTCCAACTGTTGTCCAAATATGTACAAGAATGACTTTATGAGAGGAAATTTGAAATAGTGAAGTGAATCAAGCATTCAGCAGAAAATGTATGAGGTGAAGAAGTCTTAAGACAAGAGTTGCTGATGGGGGCAGAGAAACTGAAAGCTTTTTCTGTTTTTTTTTTTTTAAACACAAGGAATGTAGAGATGCAAACTGTCATTAGAGCAGAAGGCTGTGCAGAGAGGCAACTGCTCAACATTAAAAAGAGGCACATAGAACAGGAGCAACAACACAACGGATGTTGATTACAAACCTAATATGCAATCAGATTATACTAAATCACTGTCATCATGTGCAGAACATATTTAACTGATGTTTTCCCTCATGGGTAGACTTGTTGTTAAGGGTTTGTTAATGATGGCGTTAGTGATTGGGGGGGGGGGGGGGGGGGGGGGGGGGGGGGGGGGGGGGGGTGGGTGATTTCAGACTGCACTTGTTAAAAATATCATTGGAGGGATTGTGTCTGGTTATGAAGTACCTTATAAACCAAAATAATAAGTAGTTGCTGTAATGTTGTTGTTCATGAAACTCAGCTACAAACTGGTTTATGGAAATAGCTGGGCTAACTAGGGCTAACTACACTATATTTCTGTGTTAGCTATAAAATGTAAGGCTGACAGATTAATTATATTAATGAGATCATATCCTTCTCATAAAGATCTTGGGGAACTCATTCATGCTAATCTGGGCCGACTAATAGTCTTTAGTCAATTATTCCGACAGATTCTTCACAGATCTGTTAGAAAGAATGCTGCTGATTGGGTTCTCACTAAAACCAGCAAGATAAAGAACATCACTTCCACTGGCTACACTGAGGACATAGAGCAGAGGTGTGTCATGGATCAGGAACGGTTATTTCTTTCCGCCCACTCTGAGACCCAGTAACAGGTTAGTGATCCAGCCTCACCCCCTCGCTAGTTTTTCCTCTTGCTGATCACTAACCTGTTGTCTCACCACAGGGGATTTCCAGTCCGAGAGCTGCCTGCGCGCTCCCAGTGCCACACTTTACCCTCACTCCCTTGAATAAAATCTGTTGCATTCCACTGACCTGTCTGAGTGGTATCTTAGGTCCTATTTCCTGTACGTTACAGCTATAGCCTTGGACTGCTGGAGGACATAAGGACCCCTTTTTACCATTCTATCTCTATTCTCCCACTCTGCAGAATCTGTTAGTTCAATCTCTAACGTTCTGCTCTCTCTGCTTTTTCTCATAGTAGCTTCATCTGGTCTGTTCCTGTTTGGCTGTGACTCCATCCTGGAGAGAAATATCAGCTGTGCTGCTGCCATCAACACCTTTGTTTCTAGATGTTGGAGCTTGGCCTGTTTTCCAGTGTAGTCCTGTTTCTCTGACTGTGACTAACTGGATGTGCTCTCTTCATCCTCTGACATGGGAGCTGGCTCGGAGCTCATCTGCCTGGCTGTGTGTTTCCTGGACGGGGCCGCCTGTGGAGCTGGTTGACAGTTGTTTCTATGCTTCTTTTTCTCTGTCTGCTTTCCGTTTCCTTTCTGTTCTGCTGGAGGTTTCTCCCTGTTAAAAGGGAGTTTTTCCACTTTACTGAGCACGCTTGGTGTGGGGGATTGCTGTAGAGTCAGCGACTAAATGCAGATGGAATCTGTTGCTGCAAATCATCCAGGAGGAGGGTTGCCTGCAAGTCAATGACCGAACGCTATCAACTGGTTTTGCTTAACCAAAACATTTTCACCAATGTGACTGTATTGTCTCTATGAGCATGTTCCTTAAGATGCGGTGTTGGCAACTGCAATATATAAACAAACTGACAATACTTTAGAATAATTAATTAATACCAAAGGGAAATTAAATGAAAGGATCTCCAGTAGCAGTGAATCTTGCAATGAATTTAAAGTGACCTGTGAGGGAAGACTGCTGCTTTATAACAGTTTTATGACTGTCGTGACTGGTTAACATTCTAATATCCAGCCAGGTGAGAAAATATTTCACAGTAACATGTCCTGGATAGAGCCATCAGTTCTTCACAAGCTCTGCGAAACAACATTACTTGCTTTAACAACTGTTTTGTAAATCACTGTCTGGTTGTATGTTTATAGAGCCAGTGAGAGAGATATTGGAATTAAAAACATGATCCTGCCCCATTATAACTAATAATAGCCCCTACTTATTAAAATAACACCTCTTTATCACGGTTACATAAAATAACTGTCTAATAGTAAAAATGTAATAGTAAAAAATCATCAGACGGCAGTTTCCAGGAACTATTTTATACAAAAGTAGACAAAAGAAAATCAGAACTAACCTAACCTTCATTACACCCATTATTTTATGATAATCATTTTGTGTGTTTGAGTATAAAATCTACCAGAAAACTTTGAATAACACCTTATATGTGAGAGAGAGAAAAACAGCAACATATTAGTGTGGGAGGCTAAAACATGAGAAAACGAAAATGGAGGTTTCTGTCAGTCATACCCTTTGATGTGCTGCTTCATTTATTCGGTTTTCTTTTTAAAACCACATTATTTCCTCATGCTTGGCTGTGTACTTTCAGATTTAGTCATCTCTTGCATGGCTCCAGGGCAAATAAGGTCTGTGTCGAGTGTTGACGGACCAGTACACCATGATTACAGGTGGGATGCTGAAATAAGAAGACAAAGTACATGGGATCATAATAAGGCACTATTGGAATGCTAAATGAAAAGACTGTGGGAACTATGGAAGCTTTGATAAACACATTATTGACCAACAACCCAACACATAGTAGCCTAGTCCTCCTACATTCCAAATGGCTGTTGCTGTCACATTTAGAGTGCCAGGATATCCAACAAATGCAAGCTATGTCAATGGAGAACCAAGATACAAGGTCAGATGAGGGTACCACCATCAACCCCCTTGATATTGGGCACCAAGCCCCAATAATGCAAGACCAACTGAGTGGCAGAACCACCTAGCTAATAAATGAGATCATGGCTCAGATAAGAACTTGTCTACTCCACCTGTTGGGTTCAAAAATGTAGGTTTTGTAAAAGAAGAACTGAAATACACAGTAAGGGATTTTCATACAGCTCCTGCAGGAGGAGAGACAGTTGAATCTCAGACTCAAACACACTGTCTCCCATCGGACCTCCTCTGCAGAGCGTTTTATTAACAAAACATGACACATGGTTACAAACAGAGTATTGTTCTGACAGGACAGTTGATCAGGTCATAAGACAGGACGCTCCATGACTGAAACACAAGGCAGTGTGGTCTCTTGACTGGATCATGAGACAGAGTGAAGCATCTCATTTTTACAATGTTTCATATCAACACACATTAATTTATAATCATCATTGAATAAACCTAACACCGCCATTAGCTAGCAAAGTTAGGTAAGGTGCTACCAGATGATTTCTCCAATGATATAAATACAGCCCCATGTATAATCCGTACTATGTCCATCACAGAAACCGATCAAATTATACATAGTGCAGTATTATACCCATATGCTGGTGAAGATTCTTAGTCATCCCGGTAATAGTCATTCCAAAAAAGTCACAAAAAAAATCCACTAGACTTTGTTTCCAAGTTTGAAGATGTTTTGCTTCCCATCCAGGCAGCTTTTTATTTTAAAATGTCAGAAATAACGTTGAGTTTGAGGCTTTAAAGAAAATACACCCATTTCCCACTGGCCAAAAAAAAACATTTAAATCAGGGAACAATGGGCTTTAGTAGCAGTGGGAACATGACGCATGTCTACCCGGGTCAAACGACTCAGCATGCGACCAGCATTAAAATCACCTTGGCTCTGATCAGCATGCTGTGGGAACACCAGAACTGGTTGAACTGCTAATTTATGTGACACCATTGAACACAAAGTACATACGTCAACATACTGCACATGTCGCTTCTGATCTAACAAGCAGAAACGACTCAGTTTCCATTCAATAAACATGGAGCAGCTCTGGTGAGAGGGATTCAGACAGATAATAGAGCGAAACAATGAAGCACACTGTCTACTCTCTGGCTTCCTTCCATGGTGCTCTCCATTGTTTACTTTCTTGATTTCTGTGTCACTGGTGACATCATCAATGCTAACCCAGCATGATGGTGTCACCAGACACGCAGCGGGACAAAGGCCATGCAGCTGCCAGTGAGGGGTTAGACCAGCTTTTTATGGCAGTGGGAAGAAATGTGTTGTTAGCGGGTTTACCCATGTTTGAAAAACACGCAATAACCTGTGGGGAAGAGGCTCGAAGGTCTTGATATTTCTCTCCATCCTGGAGAGAAATATCAGCTGTGCTGCTGCCATCAACACCTTTGTTTCTAGATGTTGGAGCTTGGCCTATTTTTCAGTGTGGGCCTGTTTCTCTGACTGTGACTAACTGGATGTGCTCTCTTCATCCTCTGACATGGGAGCTGGCTCGGAGCTCGTCTGCCTGGCTGTGTGTTTCCTGGACGGGGCAGCCTGTGGAGCTGGTTGACAGTTGTTTCTATGCTTCTTTTTCTTTGTCTGCTTCCGTTTCCTTTTCGGCCTCAGCAGATGGCCGCTCACACTGAGCCTGGTTCTGGTTCTGCTAGAGGTTTCTCCCTGTTAAAGTTTAGTTTTTCCACTTCACTGAGCATGCTTGGTGTGAGGGATTGCTGTAGAGTCCGTGACAAAATGCAGATGGAATCTGTTGCTTCAACTCATCCAGGAGGAGGGTTACCTGCAAGTCAATGACTGAACACTATCAACTGGTTTTGCTTAACCAAAAGATTTTCACCAATCTGACTGTATTGTCTCTATGAGCATGTTCCTTAAGATGAGGTGTTGGCAACTGCAATATATAAACAAACTGACAATACTTTAGAATAATTAATTAATCCCAAAGGGAAATTAAATGAAAGGATCTCCAGTAGCAGTGAATCTTGCAATGAATTTAAAGTGGCCTGTGAGGGAAGACTCCTGCTTTATAAGAGTTTCATGATTGTCATGACTGGTTAACATTCCAATATCCAGGTAGCTGAGAAAATATTTCACAGTAACATGTCCTGGATAGAGCCATCAGTTCTTCACAAGCTCTGCTAAACAACATTACTTTATTTTACCACCATTTTGTAAATCACTGTCTGGTCGTATGTTTATAGAGCCAGTGAGAGAGATATTGGAGTTAACAACATGATCCTAGCCCATTATAACTAATAATAGCCCCCACTTGTTATAATAACACCTCTTTGCCATGGTTACATAAAATAACTGTCTAATAGTAAAAATGTAATAGTAAAAAATCATCAGACGGCAGTTTCCAGGACGAGAGGAACTATTTTAAACAAAAGTTGACAAAAGCCAAAAAGAAAATCAGAACTAAACTAACCTTCATTACACCCATTATTTTATGATAATCATTTTGTGTGTTTGAGTATAAAGTCTACCAGAAAACTTTGAATAATACCTTATATGTGAGAGAGACAAAAACAGCAACATATTAGTGTGGGAGGCTAAAACATGAGAAAATGAAAATGGAGGTTTCTGTCAGTCATACCCTTTGATGTGCTGCTTCATTTATTCAGTTTTCTTTTTAAAACCACATCATTTCCTCATGCTTGGCTGTGTACTTTCAGATTTAGTCATCTCCTGCATGGCTCCAGGGCAAACAAGGTCTGTGTCGAGTGTTGACGGACCAGTACACCATGATTACAGGTGGGATGCTGAAATAAGGAGACAAAGTACATGGGATCATAATAAGGCACTATTGGAATGCTAAATGAAAAGACTGTGGGAACTATGGAAGCTTTGATAAACACATTATTGACCAACAGCCCAACACATAGTAGCCTAGTCATCCTTCATTCCAAATGGCTGTTGCTGTCACATTTAGAGTGCCAGGATATCCAACAAATGCAAGCTATGTCATTGGAGAACCCACACAAGGTCAGACGAGGGTAGCACCATCAACCCCCTTGATGTTGGGTACCAAGCCCCAATAATGCAAGACCAACTGAGTGGGAGAACCACCTAGCTAATAAATGAGATCATGGCTCAGATAAGAACTTGTCCACTGCGCCATCAGCTAGCAAAGTTAGGTAAGGTGCTACCAGATTATTTCTCCAATGATATAAATACAGCCCTAAGTATGATCCGTACTATGTCCATCACAGAAACCGATCAAAATATATATAGTACAGTATTATACCCATATGCTGGTGAAGATTCTCAGTCATCCCGGTAATAGTCATTCCAAAAAAGTCAAAAAACAATCCACTGGACTTTGTTTCCAAGTTTGAAGATGTTTTGTTTTGCCTCCCATCCAGGCAGCTTTTTAATTTTAAAATGTCAGAAATAACGTTGAGTTTGAGGCTTTAAAGAAAATACACCCATTTCCCACTGGCCAAAAAACCCATTTAAATCAGGGAACAATGGGCTTTAGTGGCAGTGGGAACATGACGCATGTCTACCCGGGTCAAACGACTCAGCATGCGGCCAGCATTAAAATCACCTTGACTCTGATGGGCATGCTGAGGGAACACCAGAACTGGTTGAACTGCTAATTTATCTGACACCATTGAACACAAAGTACATACGTCAACATACTGCACATGTCGCTTCTGATCTAACAAGCAGAAACGACTCTGTTTCCATTCAATAAACATGGAGCAGCTATGGTGAGAGGGATTCAGACAGATAATAGAGCGGATCAATGAAGCACACTGACTACGCCCTGTCTTCCTTCAACAACAGGCCCAGACAATATCCCCGGACGGGTGCTGAAGGACTGTGCCGAGGAATTAAAGCATGTTTTCACCGACATCTTCAACACCTCACTACAACAAGCCATCGTCCCCTCCTGCTTCAAAGCCGCCACCATTATACCGGTGCCAAAGAAGCCATCTCCATCCTGCTTCAACGACTACCGTCCCGTAGCACTGACACCCATCATCATGAAGTGCTTCGAACGGCTGGTCATGACACATATCAAATCCATCCCCCCCCCCCACCCTGGACCCCTTTCAATTCACATACAGACCCCGGCGCTTCACAGAGGACGCCATCAACTCAGCTCTGCACCCAGCCATCACTCACCTGGATAAAAAAGACTCTTATGTGAGAATGCTGTTCATCGACTTCAGCTCAGCATTCAATACAATTATACCCCAACAGCTGATATGCAAACTGGACAAACTGGGCCTCAGCCCCTCCCTCTGTAACTGGCTGCTGGACTTCCTGTGCCAGAGACCGCAAGTTGTGCGTGTCGGTAACAACACCTCGGACACTATCACGCTGAGCACAGGAGCTCCACAAGGGTGCGTGCTAAGCCCTCTGCTCTTCACCCTACTCACACACGACTGCAAAACAACCCACAGCACTAACCACCTGGTGAAGTTTGCAGACGACACAACCCTGGTGGGACTCATCTCCAACGGTGACGAGACACACTACAGGACAGAGGTGGACCACCTAGCCAAGTGGTGCAGTGACAACAACCTCCTACTGAATGTCAGCAAGACAAAGGAGATTGTTGTCAACTTCCAGAAAGGTCCCCGCCGACTCCTGCCACTGACCATCGATGGCACTGCTGTGGAGAGGGTGAGCAGCACTAAATTCCTAGGAGTGCACATCAGCGACGACCTCTCCTGGACCACCAACACTGCATCACTGGTCAAGAAAGCCCAACAACGCCTCTACTTCCTGCGGAAGCTGAATCAGGCCAGTGCCCCACCAGCCATCATGACCTCCTTCTACAGAGGAGCCATTGAAAGCATCATCACCAGCTGTATCACTGTATGGGGCGGGAGCTGCACTGACTACAACAGGAAAGCCCTGCAACGTATAGTGAACACAGCTGGGAGGATCATCAAGGCACCTCTCCCCTCCCTGCAAGACATCTACTCCAGCCGCCTCACCCGCAAAGCCCTCACAATTTTGAAGGATGACACCCACCCAGCACACAACCTGATCCGTCTCCTGCCCTCCGGAAAGAGGTACAGGAGCCTACGGTCCAGAACCACCCGGCTGGCGAACACCTTCATCCACCAGGCCATCAGAATGCTGAACTCCCTCCACCCCCTCCCCACACGGTCTGCTCCAGCCACCAGGCAGACAGGAAGCTAAGACTGCCCCTCTCTCTCTCTCTCTCTCTCTCTCTGTCTCTCTCTCTCTCTCTCTCACACACACACACACACATACACTGTACCAGAGACTGCACCTTAGCTGCACTACCTCAGCCTGGAACAAACTATTGCTGCTGTTTTTATTGCTTTTTATTGTAATGTTTATACTTCACATTTATATTTATCTTACCACTGTTACCTGTCATGTCCCGCACTTTATGTCAGTTTTTAAATGTCAGTCTTGTATATTTCTTGTATATTTGTATATTGCAGAGAGTAAACGTAATTTCATTTCCCTTGTATGTCTTGTACATATGTAGAAAATGACAATAAAAGCTGACTTGACTTGACTTGACTTGACTTGACTTCCGTGGTGCTCTCCATTGTTTACTTTCTTGATTTCTGTGTCACTGGTGATATCATCAACACTAACCCAGCATGATGGTGTCACCAGACACGCAGCGGGACAAAGGCCATGCAGCTGCCAGTGAGGGGTTAGACCAGCTTTTTATGGCAGTGGGAAGAAATGTGTTGTTAGCGGGTTTACCCATGTTTGAAAAACACGCATTAACCTGTGGGAAAGAGGCTCAAGTGATTCTTCAGATGCTTGGCCAAGGTAAGATCAAAAGCACCAAGCGAGTGCAATGTCCACCATGTCCCGACACATTGTCCTTACTAATGAACAGGAACCTAAGATACTTGAGCTCCTTTAACCCTCATGTGTGGGTTTTACTGTGTTGTGCACTTCATGTAAATGTCCAGTTCTCTAAGACATGAAGGATAATATATCTGATTGCTGTATAATTACTGTCAGATTGAGAGGAGGTTTAAAGAGGACCCAAATGCAGACAATACAGCTGAAGTAGTTTCTTGCAGGTTTAATTATACAAGGAGGTAGTGATGTAATGAAATGAGTCAAGGTCTCGAAGGTCTTGATATTTCTCTCCATCCTGGAGAGAAATATCAGCTGTGCTGCTGCCATCAACACCTTTGTTTCTAGATGTTGGAGCTTGGCCTGTTTTCCAGTGTAGTCCTGTTTCTCTGACTGTGACTAACTGGATGTGCTCTCTTCATCCTCTGACATGGGAGCTGGCTCGGAGCTCGTCTGCCTGGCTGTGTGTTTCCTGGACGGGGCCGCCTGTGGAGCTGGTTGACAGTTGCCTTTTGTATCTATGCTTCTTTTTCTATGTCTGCTTCTGTTTCCTTGAACCCTAGTCGGCCTCAGCAGATGGCCGCTCACACTGAGCCTGGTTCTGCTGGAGGTTTCTTCCTGTTAAAAGGGAGTTTTTCCACTTTACTGAGCACGCTTGGTGTGGGGGATTGCTGTAGAGTCAGCGACTAAATGCAGATGGAATCTGTTGCTGCAAATCATCCAGGAGGAGGGTTGCCTGCAAGTCAATGACCGAACACTATCAACTGGTTTTCCTTGACCAAAACATTTTCACCAATCTGACTGTATTGTCTCTATGAGCATGTTCCTTGAGATGAGGTGTTGGCAACTGCAATATATAAAAAAAACTGACAATACTTTTTTAAATAATTAATTAATCCCAAAGGGAAATAAAACGAGATGATCTCCAGTAGCAGTGAATCTTGCAATGAATTTAAAGTGGCCTGTGAGGGAAGACTCCTGCTTTATAACAGTTTCATGATTGTCATGACTGGTTAACATTCCAATATCCAGGTAGCTGAGAAAATATTTCACAGTAACATGTCCTGGAGCCATCAGTTCTTCACAAGCTCTGCTAAACAACATTACTTGCTTTAACCACTGTTTTGTAAATCACTGTCTGGTCGTATGTTTATATAGCCGGTGAGAGAGATATTGGAGTTAACAACATGATCCTGCCCCATTATAACTAATAAAACAGGTGAAACTTGTTTACATCTCTTCTTCTGCTCTTTGGTCATGTTCTGCATCCATGCAGTCTCTGTTTCCACTGCTCTGAGATCATGACTCTGGTATAGGTTGAAATTTTGAGAAACTGATCAGCAGCCCCCACTTGTTAAAATAACACCTCTTTGCCATGGTTACATAAAATAACTGTCTAATAGTAAAAATGTAATAGTAAAAAATCATCAGACGGCAGTTTCCAGGACCAGAGAACCTATTTTAAACAAAAGTTGACAAAAGCCAAAAAGAAAATCAGAACTAAACTAACCTTCATTACACCCATTATTTTATGATAATCATTTTGTGTGTTTGAGTATAAAGTCTACCAGAAAACTTTGAATAACACCTTATATGTGAGAGAGACAAAAACAGCAACATATTAGTGTGGGAGGCTAAAACATGAGAAAATGAAAATGGAGGTTTCTGTCAGTCATACCCTTTGATGTGCTGCTTCATTTATTCGGTTTTCTTTTTAAAACCACATTATTTCCTCATGCTTGGCTGTGTACTTTCAGATTTAGTCATCTCTTGCATGGCTCCAGGGCAAATAAGGTCTGTGTCGAGTGTTGACGGACCAGTACACCATGATTACAAGTGGGATGCTGAAATAAGGAGACAAAGTACATGGGATCATAATAAGGCACTATTGGGATGCTAAATAAAAAGACTGTGGGAACTATGGAAGCTTTGATAAACACATTATTGACCAACAACCCAACACATAGTAGCCTAGTCCTCCTACATTCCAAATGGCTGTTGCTGTCACATTTAGAGTGCCAGGATATCCAACAAATGCAAGCTTTGTCAGTGGAGAACCAAGACACAAGGTCAGATGAGGGTACCACCATCAACCCATTGATGTTGGGTACCAAGCCCCAATAATGCAAGACCAACTGAGTGGGAGAACCACCTAGCTAATAAATGAGATCATGGCTCAGATAAGAACTTGTCTACTCCACCTGTTGGGTTCAAAAATGTAGGTTTTGTAAAAGAAGAACTGAAATACACAGTAAGGGATTTTCATACAGCTCCTGCAGGAGGAGAGACAGTTGAATCTCAGACTCAAACACACTGTCTCCCATCGGACCTCCTCTGCAGAGCGTTTTATTAACAGAACATGACACATGGTTACAAACAGAGTATTGTTCTGACAGGACAGTTGATCAGGTCATAAGACAGGACGCTCCACGACTGAATCACAAGGCAGTGTGGTCTCTTGACTGAATCATGAGACAGAGTGAAGCATCTCATTTTTACAATGTTTCATATCAACACACATTAATTTTATAATCATCATTGAAAATACCTAACATTTCTCTCCTGTTGTGCATATAAACATAAGCATGTAGCACTTTTTTGTGGATTTTTACTACACACATCATAAATGCATTGCAGATAGGGAATTCAGTAATCAAAGATCAATATGCAAAAAACAAAAATATGAAAAGGATTAAAATATAAAACTTAAGCAAAAATGTAAGATTTATCAAGAATGTAAAAAGCTTCAAAAATCTGTCCTTTGAGTAGACAAAACCTCTCCAATAGAGGGAAAATTCCTACCCGATCCTTCCACCATGATCCCATGGTGAACAAACTTGTCCATGGTGCTGAACTTGCACCGGAGGTGTGATGTTCAACATACCTCTTTAAATCTTCAACTCATCCAGAGCGGTCTGTATGAGTACAATCATAACAGTTCAGTTTTATTCAAACCTTCAGCAACACGCTTGGAATGCTGCCACCACATATTGGCGCTGTAGGGATGACTTGCTGTGGATCCATCAAAAACCATTCTGGTTTCCCTTTGTTTCTGCTGTTTGAGTCCCTAAGAGCACCAGGCCAATGGTCATATTCACAGCGGTTGGAGTTTCTAGTTGCACAATGTAGGGTCCTTCACACCTTGGAGCTGCCCAATTTTCCTCTTGATGATTTTAATCAGCACTCTTCAGGCTTCAGGCCTTTCTGTGGGGAAACAAAAGGAGCTCTGGGCAGATTACATGTACTTCGTAACATGTGAGACATGCTCTGCAAAAAAAATTTTAAGTAGTTATTTAATCCTGCAGTCGGATTGAATACTTGTTGTACTATACTCAATATCCCTCCTGTGGAGACATGGTAAAGTGATGGCTCAAAATAGCTGCTGCTTTCAATCAGAATCAGAATCAGAAATACTTTAATAATCCCAGAGGGAAATTACTTTTGTTACACACTGAAGTTACATGTGGGTATATATATATATATATATATATATATATATATATATATATATATATATATATATATATATACACTCACCGGCCACTTTAATAGGTACCCCATGCTAGTAACGGGTTGGACCCCCTTTTGCCTTCAGAACTGCCTCAATTCTTGGTGGCATAGATTCAACAAGGTGCTGGAAGCATTCCTCAGGGAGTTTGGTCCATATTGACATGATGGCATCACACAGTTGCCGCAGATTTGTCGGCTGCACATCCATGATGCGAATCTCCCGTTCCACCACATCCCAAAGATGCTCTATTGGATTGAGATCTGGGGACTGTGGAGGCCATTTGAGTACAGTGAACTCATTGTCATGTTAAAGAAACCAGTCTGAGATGATTCCAGCTTTATGACATGGCGCATTATCCTGCTGAAAGTAGCCATCAGAAGTTGGGTACATTGTGGTCATAAAGGGATGGACATGGTCAGCAACAATACTCAGGTAGGCTGTGGCGTTGCAACGATGCTCAATTGGTACCAAGGGGCCCAAAGACTGCCAAGAAAATATTCCCCACACCATGACACCACCACCACAAGCCTGAACCGTTGATACAAGGCAGGATGGATCCATGCTTTCATGTTGTAGACGCCAAATTCTGACCCTACCATCCGAATGTCGCAGCAGAAATCGAGACTCATCAGACCAGGCAACGTTTTTCCAATCTTCTATTGTCCAATTTCCATGAGCTTGTGCAAATTGTAGCCTCAGTTTCCTGTTCTTAGCTGAAAGGAGTGGCACCCGGTGTGGTCTTCTGCTGCTGTAGCCCATCTGCCTCAAAGTTCCACGTACTGTGCATTCAGAGATGCTCTTCTGCCCACCTTGGTTGTAACGGGTGGTTATTTGAGTCACTGTTGCCCTTCTATCAGCTCCAACCAGTCTGGCCATTCTCCTCTGACCTCTGGCATCAACAAGGCATTTCCGCCCACAGAACTGCCGCTCACTGGATGTTTTTTCTTTTTCGGACCATTCTCTGTAAACCCTAGAGATGGTTGTGCGTGAAAATCCCAGTAGATCAGCAGTTTCTGAAATACTCAGACCAGCCCTTCTGGCACCAACAATCATGCCACGTTCAAAGTCACTCAAATCACCTTTCTTCCCCATACTGATGCTCGCTTTGAACTGCAGGAGATTGTCTTGACCATGTCTACATGCCTAAATGCACTGAGTTGCCGCCATGTGATTGGCTGCTTAGAAATTAAGTGTTAACGAGCAGTTGGACAGGTGTACCTAATAAAGTGGCCGGTGAGAGTATATATATACCGTATTTTCACGACTATAAGGCGCACATAAACGTCTTTTTTTTCCCTCAAAATGTGCGGTGCGCCCTTTGGTGCGGTGCGCCCAATGTGTGTTGTAACTGCGACTTTTGAGACCACCTCATTGAGGAGATGATAAAAGAGTGGCTGAATGTAAGGGGACCAGGTGGTTTTTTTTCCACTCATCACCATCGCTGTTAATCTGTGACTCCGTGCGTGCCCATCTCACAGCTGATGTGAAAAACATGGTGAAACAAATGAATGCTGGGCTCGCTGTTATTCAACCGCTCGACATCGGTGTGAACCAGACCCAGCAGGTGCAGCAGAAGCAGCGAGTTTACATGCAAAGTCAATGGTTGACGCGCGTATAGGCGCAGCAAAAGGTCCCGCAGTGCGTTTTGAGCAGCAGGCGCAGCGCGTCGGGAGCGTTCTGATGCGCCGCCAACGCGCTGCTGCTGCTCGAGATGGAAAAATTGAAGTTTTGCTGCTGGACGCGCCGCATCAACCAATCAGAGAAGCTGATCTGGGAGCTGACAGCGAGACAGACACATCGCTCTGATGACATATGATATTAAGGCAAATGAAAAAGGCTGGATGGATGAGGAGATGATGAAAGCGTGGCTGAGGCAGGTGTATGTGAGGAGACCAGGTGGTTTTTTCCACGCATCACCATCGCTGTTAATCTGTGACTCCATGCGTGCCCATCTCACAGCCGATGTGAAAAACATGGTGAATCAAATGGATGCTGTGCTCACCGTTATCCCGGGAGGTCTGTTATACCGCTCGACATCGGTGTGAACCGGCCATTCAAAGTAAGGCTGCGAGCGGCGTGGGAGCGATGGATGACCGACAGAGACCACAGTTTCAGGATAAGTTGAAGGCAGCGCCGGGCAAGTTACGCCACAGTTTGCGGATGGATTGTAGATGCTTGGACTAACGTGTCTGCTGGCTCTGTTGTTCAAGCTTTCGCAAAAGCCGGCATTATTTCTGAGGAGCTGCGCTGCACGGAAAGTGACTGGCAGCGAAGAAGGGGAAACTGGCATGTCTGATTTAGCGCAGCTGTTTAATTCAGAAACAGAGGATGATGACTTTGATGGGTTTGATTAATACTTTGTAATAAATACATTAATAAAGCACAATCATACTCAGTTTTGCTCCCGCTCTATTTTTCTACCTGAAAACTTAATTCAACAGCAGCCTCTGGGCGCGTCTCCTCCTCTTCACCGCGGTGGCTGGCAGGTGTTTTTTCATCTAAATAATCTAAATCTTGCAGCTATATTTGCTGTGATCAGTGGGAATAAAGTAGTTTTAATATGTTTTTAAGTGAGAAAGTCCACCTGAAAACTTAATAATTGCAGTCAGTTCATCCAGATTATCTATTTCTGTCGGAGGCGCTCAGACCCCCACATACCAGCGGTACACCGACAGTAGAAATCCCTTCAACAGCAGCCTCTAGGCTGGGCAGCCTCCAGCCTCACCGCGGCTGCTGGCAGGTGTTTTTCATCTAAATAATTTAAACTGCAGGCACCAGGATACCGGTAATAAAAGCGAACATATTCCGTCGGCAGGTTTCAGGATTTTAAGTTAATTTAGGAGCGATCACAGTGCTCTGTCATCTGCGATGTGTCTGTCTCACGGCCAGCTCCCAGGTTTGATTAATACTTTGTAATAAATACATGAATAAAGCACAGTCATACTCAGTCTTGCTCCCGCTGTATTTTTAAATACGCAGTAGAGGTATTTAAAGGTAGTAGAGGACATGTACCTGTATATAAAACCCGCGCCCTATAGTCCGGTGCGCCTTATGTGTGTGTTAAATACAGAAATGGGACACATAACTGAGAGTGCGCCTTTTAGTACGGTGCGCCTTATGGTCGTGAAAATACGGTAGCCACATCCAACTACACAATATAATGAAGATAAAAAATAAGAATATGGGGAGCTACCGTTTCCACGGGTCCCCTTTAACCCTTAAGAGTAGGACACTACAGGTTTGAGCTTATCACCATGAGAATGTAACAACACAGAGGTCATATAACTTGCTTAACCGCCAACTGTTTGGATGAACGGTTTTTGATGATTTGGTAGAGCTAAGGCAGCTGCTGAGAAAAGTTCTACTTTTAGCTTTGTGAATTGCTGTTCTGCTTCTGGGGTCCATTAGATTGTCTCTGACATAGCTATTGGTTTGTCATTAAAAAAAGACTTAAGAAAAGCTGAGTTTTTTCTCATAATGTGGATTCTAAGCCCTGCAGTAATTGCACAATTCTAAAAAGACATTTGTTATTTAGTTACTGGCTTAGCTCTCTAGCTATTACAGTTTTTCACTCTTCTTGTAGCTTTTTACCTTCTTCTGAAATAACATGGCCCAAACAGACTTGTTTCTGCACCCGCTAAAATTTTTATAACTAGTTTATACTTTCCTTTGCTCCATATTTTAGCAGATATTGTTTTATCCTTGGCCTGATTTAGGAACTATTTTAACTGAATCTACAGTTGTCAACAGCCCTTCATCAATTCTCCATGTAGACCACAAAGCATCTGGAATATCTTTGAAATCATTTTCATCAAATTGTGATAGCAAAGAATGCTGAGTTATTTTAACACATGCTAAATCTTGAACCTGGGGTTTTACATTGAACAGAATTTTATAATGCTGTTTCCATTGTTGGAAAAATAGACGTAGAGCAGAGTTGCTCTACGTAAGCATGTTGCATAAAACACAGAAGAATTTAGTTGCAATGCCATTACATGTATTATTCATACAGCCTTCATTCCCCCCAGCGTGGGGAAAATTGCAATACCTAATTTTCCATCAAGTCTCACTTTAACAGATTAATGGGGTGAGTTGGTGATATTACTACAGAAGCATGCAACCTTGCAACCTTTTTCCTGTTTGAAGGTCTTCTATTTGTAATGCCCTTGACATCCATTCCTAGGATGTTTGACAATTTGCTGATTTTACAAAAAATAGCCTTTTAGAGGGTTTTAGGATTTACATTATCTTTAACACAAGTATTACAGTCTCCTGAATCGCATATAAGTCTAACTGCCTGTCCATTAATTGTTAGAAGTATTCATGTTTTTTCTTTTAATGCATATAATAGCCCCCTGCCCCATACACATCTACTATTTTAATGGCTATTCTTATTTGCTCTAGCACTTAGTCACACCTCAGATGAAGAACTGCCCTGTGGACTCTTCCTGTCATGAAGCGTGGATAGATGGACCCAGTATTCAAGGAGAGACAGTCAGTAGGAAAGTTCAAAAAGCTTGTTAAATAAAACAAAAACTAAAGTAGAGCTGTGGCTCGCGGACACTGTAGGATGGGGGGCGGGGCATCGCCCAATCACAGACACTCTGCAGGAGAAACACAGGTAAGTGACCACGATCATCTGACAGAAGATGATTATCTGAGTTGGCCACTTACCTGGTCTAACAGTTCAGTCCAAGAGTGTCCCCGAGTGCTGCAGTCTCAGAGGTAATACTGGAAGCCGGTCCTGGTCATAGATCCAGAACAGACAGGAACAGAGACAGGTGGCAGGATCCAGACTTCCAGGCATCGACAGGCTCCCAGGAGAGTTCAGAGTCTGACTGGGATAATAGATAATAGAGCTGTGGAATGGTATTTTTGTTTGGCCTGTTTGTAAGTGGAAGGAGGTTTGAAAGGAAGTCAGGATTCTTACGTCCTGGTGTGAATGGGAAACAATTGTTATCTCTGTCCTTTGAACAGCTAAATGTGTGTGTGTGTAGTCCCCTTTTTCTGCAGGGGTGAGAATGTTGCTGCCTCAGAACATCACTGAACTGCATTTAGGCTGGTCATGGCTTCTCCTCTGCAGAGTAAAATAAAGCCTTTTCTTCCTATAATATCAACTCTCAGCACTCATATTTGGCAATTGCTGGTAGGATCCTTCGCTGATCCGTCCACTCGGGGGATTCTAGAAGAAGGGCTGATCACCAAAACCATATGGGTTTTTCCTCTACCTCAAATAGGCAATTTCAGAGAAGTAGGACTCTTCTGATGCTCCACCGAGTCGATCGATCTCAACAGGATAAAAACTTCAGGAGACTGAGAGAGGAAGAAAACTAAAAAAATTCTTTTAAGGTAAAAAAACAAAAAAGTAAAATATTGTTATAACATTAGGTAGGCAGTCAATAGACTGACCGAGGTAAGCCTTCAAATACTGAGGGTAGGTCGACGGACCACTAAAATCTTATAGGAAAACAGGGTAGGTCAGCGTACCGAGGAAAACTTATAGGTCTCTTATAAAATTATTAGACCAAGAATAAAAGTAGGCCTTAGATACTGAGTTTGTAGGTCTTATTAAGGAAAAGTAGACCAAGTGTTGCAACAAAATAAAAAGAGAAAACAACAGAATAACAAGCAGAAACAACTCTGTTTCCATTCGATGAACATGGAGCAGCTCTGGTGAGAGGGATTCAGACAGATAATAGAGCGGATCAATGAAGCACACTGACTACGCCCTGTCTTCCTTCCATGGTGCTCTCCATTGTTTAATTTCTTGATTTCTGTCGCACTGGTGACATCATCAATACTAACCCAGCATGATGGTGTCACCAGACACGCAGAGGGACAAAGGCCATGCAGTTGCCAGTGAGGGGTTAGACCAGCTTTTTATGGCAGTGGGAAGGGATCCAAATGTGTTGTTAGCGGGTTTACCCATGTTTGAAAAACATGCAATAACCTGTGGGGAAGAGGCTCAAGTGATTCTTCAGATGCTTGGCCAAGGTAAGATCAAAAGCACCAAGCGAGTGCAATGTCCACCATGTCCCGACACATTGTCCTTACTAATGAACAGGAACTTAAGATACTTGAGCTCCTTTAACCCTCATGTGTGGGTTTTACTGTGTTGTGCACTTCATGTAAATGTCCAGTTCCCTAAGACATGAAGGATAATATAGCTGTTGGGATCCAGAGGCTTGCCCTCCAGAGGGCACCGAGGATCCCCTCCTGTTGTATGTTTTTCTATTGGGACTTGGGTACTGTTGGGATCTGGAGATCTACCACCTGTCTCCAGCAGAGAGCGCCATGAGTCTCCTGGGCTGGAGCCTCCAGTACACCTGAGGATCATCAGCCCATCAGGAGACCTTCTACATAAGCAGCAGTCAGACCTTCCTTCAACACCGTAGTGTTGACCAAGTTTAAAAACCCGACTGAAGTCTGAAGCTCTGGATGAGCTTTACCTGGAGACCTGCCTGCCTGCCCAAGGAAGCCAAACCCGAAGACATCAGTCTGGATTTCTCCAACAACTCTCAAGGAAGAGCTAGGAAACCAAGTCAAGGTCTGAAACTCACGAGTCAGAAGCTAGACGCTGCTGCCGCTGAGCTCCCTGCTGAATCTACAGTCTCTGGACCCCCAACAGCTCTGAAGGAAGAGCTAGGAAACGAAGTCAAGGTCTGAAACTCACGAGTCTGAAGCTAGACGCTGCTGCTGCTGCTGAGCTCCCTGCTGAATCTACAGTCTCAGGACCCCCCAACAGCTCTCAAGGAAGAGCTAGAAAACCAAGTCAAGGTCTGAAACTCACGAGTCAGAAGCTAGACGCTGCTGCCGCTGAGCTCCCTGCTGAATCTACAGTCTCTGGACCCCCCAACAGCTCTCAAGGAAGAGCTAGAAAACCAAGTCAAGGTCTGAAACTCACGAGTCAGAAGCTAGACGCTGCTGCCGCTGAGCTCCCTGCTGAATCTACAGTCTCTGGACCCCCCAACAGCTCTCAAGGAAGAGCTAGAAAACCAAGTCAAGGTCTGAAACTCACGAGTCAGAAGCTAGACGCTGCTGCCGCTGAGCTCCCTGCTGAATCTACAGTCTCTGGACCCCCCAACAGCTCTCAAGGAAGAGCTAGAAAACCAAGTCAAGGTCTGAAACTCACGAGTCAGAAGCTAGACGCTGCTGCCGCTGAGCTCCCTGCTGAATCTACAGTCTCTGGACCCCCCAACAGCTCTCAAGGAAGAGCTAGGAAACGAAGTCAAGGTCTGAAACTCACGAGTCTGAAGCTAGACGCTGCTGCTGCCGCTGAGCTCCCTGCTGAATCTACAGTCTCTGGACCCCCCAACAGCTCTCAAGGAAGAGCTAGGAAACCAAGTCAAGGTCTGAAACTCACGAGTCAGAAGCTAGACGCTGCTGCCGCTGAGCTCCCTGCTGAATCTACAGTCTCTGGACCCCCCAACAGCTCTCAAGGAAGAGCTAGGAAACCAAGTCAAGGTCTGAAACTCACGAGTCAGAAGCTAGACGCTGCTGCCGCTGAGCTCCCTGCTGAATCTACAGTCTCTGGACCCCCCAACAGCTCTCAAGGAAGAGCTAGGAAACCAAGTCAAGGTCTGAAACTCACGAGTCAGAAGCTAGACGCTGCTGCCGCTGAGCTCCCTGCTGAATCTACAGTCTCTGGACCCCCCAACAGCTCTCAAGGAAGAGCTAGGAAACCAAGTCAAGGTCTGAAACTCACGAGTCTGAAGCTAGACGCTGCTGCCGCTGAGCTCCCTGCTGAATCTACAGTCTCTGGACCCCCCAACAGCTCTCAAGGAAGAGCTAGGAAACCAAGTCAAGGTCTGAAACTCACGAGTCTGAAGCTAGACGCTGCTGCCGCTGAGCTCCCTCCTGAATCTACAGTCTCTGGACCCAACCGGTTCCCCCTCTCTCAAAGGATCTGCCAGAACCTCATCTAGGTACATTCTGAATTTACACACTCGACAAACCATCTCGCTGCCTGGCTAATCAAACTATCCATCTCTGCAGATGTCAGTGATTCCAGTCCCGGACCTGTACCAGAACCAGTTCATAATTACTGTGTGTATGTTGCTTCAATAAACTCTGTTAAACTTTTACTCAGCTTCCTGTGGTGTTCTGCATATGGGTTCAGTCTCTTTAGCCTATCATGACAATATCTGATTGCTGTATAATTACTGTCAGATTGAGAGGAGGTTTAAAGAGGACCCAAATGCAAACAATGCAGCTGAAGTAGTTTCCTACAGGTTTAATTATACAAGGAGGTAGTCATGTAATGAAATGAGTCAAGGTCTCGAAGCGTGTGTCGAGTAATGAAGGGGGTCGTTTCTCTAAAGTGCGTGTCGAGGTGTGATTCATTTAGGGGAGGGGCCAAAATGTATGACTTTTGAAGCTTTGCTGCCATGATACCATGGGATCACATCAGGAAGTGGTTCAGAAAGCGCAAGAACTTCAACAGGCATTTAAACAGCGGCACTACTCAGACAAGATGTCAGAGTTTGTAGAAGAGTTGCTGTCAGTTGGATAGAGTTTGTATATATTCTAAGAAGAGATTTGTTGGAAAAACAACCAATCTAATTAGCTAAAACTATTTTGATTACATTAAACAATGTAAGGATCAAAATCTGAGCAAGCCGCTGGACACCGTGTTAACATTAGTGTTAAGTACTATTGCTGTCTGTCAAACAGTTATTAATTTTGGTGGCGTCATATGCAAGACATGAACTTTCACCTCTGAGGTTGTTGGTTCAAAACCCACCTTCTTTTGAAAGTTGCAATTATAATTAAGTATTTTGGCTAATGTGACCAATTTGTATTGGTTTGCCCTAGTACAAATATAGATTAGGTAAAAACACTGCCAAATTAGATTGGCTCATTTAGCCAAAAGATTGATTAAACACATAACTTCCAACCTGATTAAAACCAAAAACTGCGGAAAAACTATAATGTTTGAATAAAAATTACTAAAAACTTTGATTTTGCTCATCATTGCTCAATTTGCACAAACACTTTCACTGTCTGCTTGAGCTTATTTCACCAAAATGGCAGAAAAACTTTGTACCTAAAATGATTGTTCTCTTCAATTTACACACACAAAAAACGTTCAAAATATTTAATTATACACACCAGTTATTAACAATTTCAAAGCACAATTGCAAAAAATCACATTTTATTACCAACTGTAATCATGCACTCCACCAGTAGGTGGTGATATGTTCACATGAAGCTTCATGAACTCTATAAGCAATTTGGCCAAACGTTGGAATGCCTCATGAGGCTTCATCTCGTCATCACTAAAAAGAGGCAACAGAAGCAAAAGTCCACATACTAAAACCAATAAAACCAACATCTAGGAGGCATCAGGGAAAACACACATGAGGGTTAAAGAAATGACGACAAGGAACCAGCAAACAGGAACTGAACAGGAGGTGTATATATGTGGACAGAGGAGTCTAGAAGGGAGCTAGGAGAAGGAGACTGACACAAGAGAGCAGCAGAGGGCAAACAAGAAATACCAAAGAACTCACATACATTCAAAAATAACTATAATAGCACAAAATGGAAATAAAACCAATGAAACCTCAAAGGGAAAACTTAAACAGAACCAAAACCATGACAGGCTGGTTCTCGGAGTTTCTTCATTTACAGGTAGCAGAGAATATTAAACACAGACTTTCACAAACATAAAAATGGGAAAGCACATTTTAGTTTCTCAGATTTTTTTATGATTATAAAACATATCAAAATGATGAAGTCCTTAAAATAAGATAAATATTTTCACCTCTTATTGCACTGATTCTTCTACATCGATCTCATTCTGGTAGCGTTTTTTCATCTGAACAAAAATACCAACAAGTGTCCAAACCCCTGGGATCATCTTTTCCAATAAAGTCAAACTGGATCGACCCCTTAGAGCCAGTATTCATGTCTGTGGCTGTGGCCGTTATCTCTGTGGAGCCAAACCGGATTTCTAATTTCACCTGCCGCTCACTGCCTCCATTAATATCAGGCATTTCAACATCAAATGAACCAATATCATAGACTCCCAAGTCATCAACAAACTTAGCAAAGAGCCTTTCTGTGCGAAAAAATCTCATTGACATCCATGTCTGGTACTTGTTTACTGGAGAAAGAATGTGTTTTCTAGTCTCATTCCAGGACACATCTTCACCTGCCTTCACCAATGTCATGAACATATCCCTGCACCACTCCTCCTTGCCAATCATTAATTTCTTTTCGGGTTTATGAACGAGCTCAAGAAAGGGCTCACACACGGCCACCCCATAGGTGAATGCACTTTTTCGAGATGCAACCCAGGCTGGATTTTTTCCAAACTCAATGGCTCCTCTCAGGATTGCCTCTTGAGCTCTAAAAGGACACAGAATACTACAGATATCCTTAAACTGATCTGTAATGTACTGAAGCAGAATCTGGCTGTTAGCGAAACCCCCAACCAACAGAATGTAGTCAATTCTGCTTTCTTTCTCAAGGATTTCCTTGAGATTCCCGGCGATGCCCTCTAGACTTTCCTGAAAGAAAGTTCTCATTTTCTCTTTAGAAATTTTGATTGATCCCTCAACCCAGAATGCACCTTCTACTGACTCAAAGCTCTTCTCTATGTCTTTCTTTTTCTGAATCAGACTTCCCAGATTAAACGGACAAATGAACTGAACATCGTCATCAACCTGTTTAAGACGAGTAAAATCATACATCAACTTCTGAACCTCATTGGGATAATTTTCTTCATATTCCTCCCAGATTCCATCACAGAATATTTCTTTAAGGAACTCTTTGAATTTTTTGTCCACAGTTTGTCCTCCCAGGTTGTTTCCAGAGGCCTTGTGCAGCTCCTTCAGAGCTCCCTCTTTCACAACTTCATGAACAGTGATGTCAATGGTTCCACCTGAAACAGACAGAAAAAAAAAGACTTTAAATTCTCACCTTGTACTTAGGGGAATACAGTTACCAAGTATGTGTTGTAGAATTTAATTTATTGAATTTTTGTGCAGCATATTATAAATATTGGAATTATGCAAAGTACCTCCACAGTCAATGACAATGTACCGAGTTCCCAGACACTCATCCAGTGGAGTACAGTTGTGCTTCTCTGTGATGAAACCGTCTGATGGAAGCTTCTTACACCAGATTGAAGCAGCTTCTGGTTCCAGTGCAATTACCAGTCTTTCTTCATTTCCGTCTTCCACAATGCCAGCCTGGACCGGAAATGAAAATACTGAAACATCTGAATGTTTTTGAGCAGAAATAATGTCCTAAAAAACTGGTCCAACCTGAACTGCAGCTTCTCTCATGAACTGTTTTGCTGACTCTTCCCAGATGGCAGGAACAGTGAGGACCCAGGTGAAGTCAGAGGCCAAGAACACCATACCTGCTGTATTTAATGTGATGGTTTTCAGGGCATCGTCCTTCAGAAATCTCAGAGCCTCTTTAAAAACCTTCAGGGCCATCATTTCCTTCCCATTGGCTGATTTGATTTTCAGATCTCTTTTAATTTCCTGGTATAAATGTGCAGAGTTAGGAGATGCAGGAAAATATGAACAAAAATTGAAAAAAGGTCTGGAGAAAAACAGGTGATGGTTGACATTTCTCTATGAAAGATTGTTCCTCATATTAAAGTAAATCATATTTTTATACACATCCTCAGTTTAAATAAAATTTAGATCTAGGCTCAAACTGCTATAACAAAATAGCAATTAAAAGTTTTTAAGAACTGTAATTATGTCTACATAAAATGGCAATAATACATCTGTTGAAAACAATATATGAAATATGTGACAGTTAATAAACTAATACAGCGTGTCATTTGTGGGTGAACAATTTGACTTACTGTGCCATAGAGAGCCATCTTAAAATTTTCAAAAAAATGGTATTTCTTTGCTTCCTTCCCTCCCATCTTTTTGTATCTTTCAACGGCTTCATAGCCAAAGTTCATGAATTCTTCAGAGTCATCAAACAGGATGCAGGTTGGCGTCTTTGGAGTGTTGAATCCAACTTCTTTGCCCCACATCTTTAAGTGGGGATCAGTGTCTTCTGCACTGGGAGTAATATTGAAGGCATACCCACTGTATGCAGTTCCAAAGTCTATAGCTATGATGTACGAGTCTGCCATTAAACTGGTCTGGCTTGTTGAGGCAACTGAAGCAGGTGAAATGCCAGTAGGAGGAAGTCCCTGCAGCATTTAAATAGTTCATATCACTATATCTAAGCCCCACCCCCTTCCTTCTCTACATTGTTATTGAATAAACCGGAAAAGTTGAAGTTTAATCCTGTGCTTTCATCTATGCTGAGTTGATAGGAAGCAGATTTTTACCAAATAAAGCAGTCTGGATTATTAGCTCCCAAAGGGTGAGTTGTAGCTAAGACACTGTGTTGGGAAAGCTAATAATCTGCTGTTTTGATTTGATCAGGAACTGTTCCTGGGAATTGCATCCACCCACCAAGAGCACATGAAAATTTTACACGCAGCCACCAAAACACACAAAACCTACAGGTGTGAAACGATGCCTTTGGTGCCACCAAAATAGAACATAAGTCCATACTAATACTTTTCAGACACCCATACATAGGCCTGCTCTCTCCACACTGGTACACACACACATCCCTGCATGGAACACAGCATATAGCAGACCACTGTTCATGTGGAAAGTGGGAAACCTTGTGATGTGATGAGTTGTTGAGTGATGTTTGTGAAAGAATGAAAGTAAACTCTTCCCCACATGTTAGATGTCATAATGTCAGATAAATAGATTATTCTATGAATACATTTTTCATAAATATCAAATCATGGAATAATCTAATTGCCTTATGTTAATTGATCTAAGTTCATTTTTAAATGTGTTAGTGTCTTTTTTAGTTTTTTTAGGGCTATATATTTGCGAATAGTTAGGTAATCGTTTTCATTATACTGAGTGCTATTGTATATTTATGGTCATAATGCTGATTTTCTAAAAAAAAAAAGTAGAAAGTACAACTGATTATAAAATGAAAAATTTTAATTTCCTTAACTTGAACATTTAATTCTAAGGCATTTCTTTCTTTTTAATTAAAATAAAAACATATATAAATGCACTGGAAAGTTAATAAGTACTGAACTAAATATAAAATCAAATAAAGTTACAAATCTGAGTTTTTCTCCTAAACAGGAGCTCCTCTGAATAAGTTGCCTAGACACACCTAAATCTGACAAATCAAATGTTTGGCTGTGACTCCATCCTGGAGAGAAATATCAGCTGTGCTGCTGCCATCAACACCTTTGTTTCTAGATGTTGGAGCTTGGCCTGTTTTCCAGTGTAGTCCTGTTTCTCTGACTGTGACTAACTGGATGTGCTCTCTTCATCCTCTGACATGGGAGCTGGCTCGGAGCTCGTCTGCCTGGCTGTGTGTTTCCTGGACGGGGCCGCCTGTGGAGCTGGTTGACAGTTGCCTTTTGTATCTATGCTTCTTTTTGTATCTCTGCTTCTGTCTCCTTGAACCCCAGTGGGCCTCAGCAGATGGCCACTCACACTGAGCCTGGTTCTGCTGGAGGTTTCTTCCTGTTCAAAGGGAGTTTTTCCTCTCCACTGTCGCTACAAGCATGCTTAGTGTGAGGGATTGCTGAAGAGTCAATGAGTCGATGCAATCAGCTGGTTTTCCTTAGATAGAAAACTTTGAATCAATCTGACTGGATGATCTGGTGAACTGGAAAGTGACCTGAGATGACATGATGTGAATTTGGCGCTATAGAAATAAACTGAATAGAATTGAATTGAATATATCAACTATTATTTCAGGTTCATAATAAGAATATTTTAGTTTGATTTGTCTGGATTCCTGCGCATGTAGGAATTGAAGAACTAGATATATTAGCTAAACAGGCCATAAAATCAGATATTATTAACTTAAGTATTTCTTTAAGCAAAAGTGAGGGTAGATTTATGATTCAGAATAAAATCTGTAAGGTTTGGCAGAAACATTGGGATAATCATGACACTGGTAGAGATCATTATAAAATTCAAAAGACTGTGGGGGGTAATAGTTGTATGAATGGAAGGCAGAAAGACAAGGCTGTCATAACTCCACTTAGAACTGGTCATACTGGACTTAATAGTTCTCTTTTCAAAATAGGGAAACATGACACAGCGACTAGTAATCACTGTAATCTGATGGAAACAGTGGAACATGTATTATTAGAATGTAATAAATATTCACAGGGACGTCAGCATTTAAAGTCAATACTAAATAGAGAAAAAAATGGATTTTCAATTATAAACCTTTTAGGAAGTAAATCTAATTCTGATAGAAATCACTTAATTACATACGTAAAAAAACACTGGATTATTTATTTGTATTTAAATTAAGCATATAAGTGTATGTATGCATTTGAAATTACACACATATTCATTTATATGTGTCAGGATTTGGTTGAGGTTTGAGGACCCAAATGCAGAGGCAGGGAGGCAGAGGTGAGTTTCTTATTGATTTAGTGAAGAGTTAACTGAACACAGAGGAGGAAATCCAAAAATCTCATAAAATCTAAACATGAAAACAAAGTCAAACAAACCCGAAACCAAGGAGACATCTGGGGAAAAACAATCATGAGGAGGAAGACTCAATGAAATGGAGTTGGAGGAAGTTTGACGAGGAGCCAGCACTGAGGAACTGAACAGAGAGCGTATTTATGGGAGACTGAAACAAAGAGAGGACTAACGAGCAGATTGGGAGCAGATGTGAACAGAGCAGAACAGGAAATGAGCTCTGGAAAATGAGAACACAAGAGGGCAGCAGAAGGCAACAAATAACAACCTGAAAACTGGAAAATAACCAGAGAGACAACAAAAATAAGAATTAAACCACTAAAACTAGAAAACATGGAGCAAAGTAAGACTGAAAACTCATAAGAAAACATAACAGAACCAGAACTGTAAAAAATATGTGAGTTTGTATAGATATTGATAGATAATATGCAGAGTCCTGCATACCAATAAGGTATGAATTAAAAACTTCCCTCTGACACCATTGATAACCACACTCCAGTCTGGTAGGTGGCGGTAAATGCACCTTAAGTTGGTTGCCATCCACCAATAAAAAACAGAAGAAGAAGGAGAGGAGGACGAACTGTGTGGCTTGTCACTACCCGTTCCATCCCGGAAGGACGATCCATTCTGCACATGTGCAAATAGATATATACATCCAGGTGTCCATAAATAATGTAAGTATGGTAATAAAATAACTTACTTTTATCCTTAATAACTCACTAAAGAATAGTAAAAATGTTTTTAAAAAAATGTTTTATGACTTTTGTGAGACAATTTTTAACTTTTTAAATTTTCTTCATTAAGCTGCTTCTTTGACGTCATCATCAGACATGCTTAGAGCAGTCTGGCGAAATATGATTAATAGATGTTTATCTGCATTTTTGTTGTTTCTCTCTTTAGATTATGCACTATATAGCATAAGGTTCAAATTAAATGCAAACATAAAACTGAAAAACACTAGATTTATGTTTAAATCCAAAGCCAAAAAGTTAGCTCCTGGAAGTACTGAAGGATCCCAATTCCGGTGCAGATCAGGCACAGAGGGATAAAAGAAAGGATTTAAAAGCATTTATTGTTGTGTTTTGCTATGAATGTCCCCTCCATGCTTACCGTAGTTTAATCTGGGAAAAATGGGTAACCTGGATGTATTGTTTGATTTTGCCTGAGAAGCTGAGTAAAGCACACGTTTGAGCATACTTCTTCCTCCTGAGCCATTATTACTATTTAGAAGTTGGGTAGAATATAACAAGTTACAGGAAATTCACTGTCTTTTACGGGGAGAGGATGCTGGATTATGTTGTCAAATTTGTCTTCCGAGGAGGAAATATTCGGCGCTCTGGAGCTGGAGCAACCCAATACTGAGCACCTCACGGAGCCCAGTGCTAACACGAGCAGACCGCATCAACCTGAAGTAAGGGAAACAACCCCAACATGGTGGCAGGAGTTATTGGTAATATTGGCCCGAAATGTTGAACAATAGAGCTCATACTCCGAACGTTTTGATTACTTTGTCCAGGCTAACAGCATTGCATTATCACAAAATTGTGCCCACCTTCCTGGCTGTGATGGGACCTAAAACGTATAATTTATTACGTGACTTGCTTCAACCCACAAAGCCTGGGGAAAAGACATACGCTGAAATAGTCAATGTTTTGTCAAACCATTTTTCACCGAAGCCATTATTAATCTCTGAGAGGTTGAAGTTTCATAAACATGACCAAGAAGAAGGAGAGTCAGTGTCTTTGTTTGTTGTGGCAATGAGAAAATTGGCAGAACATTGCGAGTTTGGTAACATGCTAAATTCATGCTAAAAAATTGCGTAGAGCTCACAAAAAAAAAACACCACAGCCTGTTCCATACGTGTCACCGAGCTGGAGCGCTACAGCCGCCGTTGGAACCTCAGACTTCACGGAGTCCCTGAGTCGGAGAAGGAGGACGTGGTGGTGGAGGTGACCCGGGTCTGTCAAGAGGTTTTGCCGAGGGAAAAAGAGAGGCTTCAGCTTTTAGTTGATGTTACTCCTCGGGTTTGGAAAAAGATCGCCGGCAGTCCCTCGTCCTATTATCATTCGCTTTGTCGCCAGGAGGTATCGAGATTATATATGGAAAGCAGCTAAAGGCAAAATGGTCTCCGTTTTACCGTTTTAAGAAGGCCGAGACTTCCGACAGAAACTATGGCCGTCATCCAAAAAGCTCGGGAAGAGGGGAAATCAGCATATTTCATAGGTGGTCGCGGTTTCATCAACGGCGTGGAGATCCCTGCAACTCTTGATCCGGTGGAGGAGTAAACTGGAATCTGGATTCCCTGTTTGGTTTACTGTATTGTTCTAAAAATGGCGACGTTATTGCTAAATAATATTTAGTTCCTTCATACGGTGCTGGTCCACAATGTTTATGTTACTGTTCACCTTCTCTGACCGAGCACTTTTTTCTTGTTCTTTAAAGTCTTTCATTTCTTTCTCTCAATGCCAGGGGGATGCGTAATGTGTTAAAAAGGAAAGCTCTGTTTCTATTTGCCAAAAATGTTCATTCTGATTATTGTTTCTTTTCAGCAGTGTCATTCAACTGCTACTGATGTTCATTTCTGGAAAGCCCAGTGGGCAAATTGTATTTGGTTTTCTCATGGGTCTGAGCATTCTGCAGGAGTTAAAACATAGAATTAAAGGGAATATATTGACTCTGAATGTGATCTAATGGGACAACATATCAGTCTGTTCTTACTCTGGAAAACCATCATTTCATCTGTGCTGATATTTATGGATATAATAACAAAGGAGGGAATGATAAACTATTTTACTCAATAGAAAATATTTTTTATTATGGTTAAATAAATTTCCCAAAGCTACAATTATTATTGGAGGAGGTTTTAATACCATTCTTGATTAGGATCTTAATAAATGGCCTCCAAGCAGACCTAATGCCTCCAACTCCTCTGTCAAAGCCTTTATGGAAAAAATCAACTTGACTGATATCTGGAGAGCTGTCCATCCTCATGACTAGTTGTTCACTGGAATAATAAATCATTAACAAGACTGTCCAGGATTGATTTCTGGTTAATATCAAATAAAGTAAACAAGGAGGATGTAACTGTTAATATAGTTCCTACTCCTCACAAAGCTATTAAATTGATTTTTTTTAATTTTCAGGCAAAAAAACCTTTTTCTCTCTGTTATACTGAAAAATTAACACATCTTTACTGCAATTTGGAGAAGTATTGGAGAAATATATCAAAATTATTCAATCAGTATTGGTCTAGATGCTCTCTATAGTCTTAATTTGGAACTTTTCAAATTTGAATCTGGCAAATTCTTGAGGACATTTAGTATTATTAGGGTCAAAACTATTAGAGCAGAAGAAGATTATATAATTTCAAGATTTATTGAGCGGTCTTATTTAAATCCATCTTCCTTAAATGATTTAGAACAACAAGAATTAGCTGAATTACAAATTAAGTTAGACAATATGTACATAAATAAAAGTAAAGGTGCATTTGTTAGATCAAGAAGAAAATGGTTGCAAGAAGGAAAACAAAACACCCATTACTTTTTCAGGCTTGTAAAGCATAATGCTATCAATAATTCAGCAGACTAAAAATTAACGACTCAACAACATGATCCTGATCATGTTGCTAAATACTGTTGATCATTTTATGAGAATCTTTTTTCAATTGATTCCTTATTAAATAATTTAATAATGAAACCGATTTCTAACATCAACCAGAAACGCTGTGAGGAGCCAATCACTATTCATGAAATTCTTGATGCTATTGCACATCTCCAAGCCAACAAATCCCCTGAAACCGATGGTCTAAGTGCCGAAATCTAGAAACATTTTTCTAACGACCTAGCTCCGTTTTTATTACAGGTATTTAATGAAAGCATCAAAAATGTCTCTCTGCCTGCAACTCTTACTCAGGCCTTAACCTCCTTTATACCAAAACCCAACAAGGATCCTTTACTTCTTGATAATTGGTGACCTATTTGCCTTCTTAATACTGACTATAAACTATTAGCCTTAGTGATGCTAAAAGATTAAAATCAACTCTTTATTCAATCATTGACGAAACTCAATCTGTATTTATGAAAAATCGGCAATCACAAACAACATAAGAGTTGTTCTTGATATCTTAGATGATCCTGATTTTGTTTCTGATAATGGATTCATTTTATTTTTAGACGTCTATAAGGCTTTTGACGCTGTAGAACATGGTTTTATATTTCAAAGCTCAGAAAAGTTTGGATTTGGACAGCATTTTATAACAGTTATCAAAACAACATCAGCTGTATCAGATGAAGGAAAGGCTCATCTCCCAGATTTAACCTCAGCAGAGGAATCAGACAGTGGTGTTCTGTCTCCCCCTACCTGTTGGTTTTGGTAGCTCAGCTTCTAGAAGATCACATTAAAACCTCTGAAAGGGTTAATGTTGCTGAAAAATAACTGACCTTAACACAACTGACTGATGACACTACCCTGTTCTTAAAGGATAAGAATCAAGCTTCATTAGTGATCCAAGTATTAAATAATTTTTCCAAAGCTTCTGTTCTGCATTTGAATCTAAAGAAATGTGAGATTACAGCAGTTAAAGATCGCACTGAGACATCAATTGATGACATTCCAGTTAAAAACTAGGTTGGTTATTTAGGCATAACCTTTACAAAAGAACAACAACATCATAGCTCAGAAAATCTACTTTAATGAACCCATATAAAAATGGAGGGCTTAACTGTTCATCTTTCTCTTCCTTAAATAACACTTTTAAGATAAATTGGATTCACCGGTTCTTCACATCTCAACCTTTTATATGGAAAACTATCGCTTACCACATTTTCTCTAAACTTGGAGGTTTAACCTTTTTCTTGGTTTGTAATTTTGATACACATAAAATTCCTATCAAACTCTCCAGTTTTCACCACCAGGCTTTTTATGTCATGGTCACTTATCTACAAGCACATCTTTTCACCTCAGCCGTATTTCATTTGGAACAATAAAGACATCCTGTACAGAAAAAAGATCATTGTTTTTGGATTTGTGGTTCAGTCACAGTATTACTCTGGTTCATCAACCGTTCGATGACAATGGGACCTTATTGAATTATGAAGGGTTCCTCTCTAATTTTAACCTTTCTTCTTCTTCTGGAGAATATGCAAAGGTTTTTGTTCTATTTCAGCTGGGATTAGCAGGTTATACAGACAGAGGCCCAGACTCCATTCCTCTTCATCTCCTTCTCTGACTCCCATCAACTCTTCTGTTGTCAAAATATGTCTGACCTCGTCTCTTCATCAGAACAATAAGTCAATCAAATCCCTCTCTTAGAGAGAGGTGGCATCTGTTCCTGCTGTTGTTCCATATTGGAACAAATTTGTGACAGATTAGCTTGGCTGTTAGCCAATCCCTTTCTCCTCTCTAACAAGGTGAAGTCTCATTCAAACTCATTCACAGGATTGATCCCGCTAAAGACTACCTAAAGAAGTTCAAATCTGATATTTTGGTGAACTGCACTTTTTGTGATCTTCTCCCAGAATCTGTTCCACATTTGTTTTGGTTGTGTCCATATTCTAAGACTTTTACACTTTAGTAACTTTGTGGATTCAAATATTTTTAATAATTTTCAGCTTCATTGAAAAAAACGTTTTATTTCATTTTCAACGGTAAAGTAGGCTAAAATGTTTCCTAAACCTTTCCTTATTAATCTTTTAATTATATTGCCTAAATTTCATTTGCATTAATTTAAATTTCTAAAAAAAAAAAAAAAAAAAAAGCCAGACTTTAATTTGTATTTAACTGAAGTCAAGCAATATTTTCATACTATTTAACTCTCTTCTCACCAGAAGGCACAAAAAACCACAGCAATCTGTTCCCAACTAAAACTTCTGGACAACTTAATGTTATAGAAGAATGTTTATTTGTAGAATATAAATATGTTTATATGTATACATACATAAGCACATATTTCTCTCCCCAGCGCATGTTTGTCAATCTGTTTGTTTTTTCTCCTGAATGTATTTATTATTTGTAACATACCCGCTGGCATATTTGTTTAACTGAAATAAAAAAAATAAAGTAAAGCACACCTTCCAGCATATTCCTGCCTCCTGAGCCGTTATTACTAATTGAAAGTTGGGTAGAATATAACATTTATTTTCTCAATAAATACATTATTAACCTTTCACACATTATATTTTAGTATGTTTACTATGTTTGGATTGGAAAATGTCATTTAGGTATTTTTAACAAAATAAAATCGAGGATCACCGGGAAGTATATCAGCCCATCTTAGATTAATAAATGTAACTCAGCGGATCTGAATCTTATTTTGGTTTTGTTTATATTGTTTAGTTAATTTGATTGTGACGTGTTTGTTTAGTATAAATTAGTAGACATTCTGATCCACACTCCATACCAGTTGGTGGCGGTAATGCACCATTTCTTTGCGTGCCAACCGCCAAAAAATTCCATAGAGAAAGAAAAAAGAAGACGGGACGGATCGGGTAGAGACACGGCTATCAGCTGTTAGCATTAGCTTCCGTGTGCTAGCAGAGAGGCTGCTAATGTGTGAGTGTTTGCAGTGAGAATGTGTTGAGTCCAGCTGGAAGGAGAGTTTGTCAGCGAGCAGTTAACTCCTGCTGGAGAAACATTCCCAGAGTTTAAAGGAAGATTAGATCAGATCGAGGAGGAGAAGATGGATGATCAGCACAGACTGCTGGATTTCACCAGGATCCCCCAGATCATCTTACACCGGACAGGTAGGAAACACCTGGGATTTTAAGGCTCTCCCAGGAAGCCCTGCTGCTCTGGGTGGATGAGTGGGGGGGTGGTTATTAGTAGGCAGGTGCTAGCATTAGCCATGCCAGCTAGCATTAGCCATTCCCTGTCAGCTAATGCCAGCTGGCAGGAAAAGAGAAGGGAGGAAAAAGCTGTGGCGTCATGATGGAGCCATTCTGATCTGAGAGGAAAATCTGATTCTAGTTGTTGGAGAATCAGAGACAGGAAGGAGGAGAGAACCTCTGGAAGATGGAGACAACATCAGGAGACCATGGCTCTGTTCGATCTGATCTGGTCTGATCCTGGGCTGCATCCTCCCAGGACGCGGTCTACCTAGACTGGATTCTTTGATGTCCGGGAAAATAAGGAGACCGGAAGAGTTTTGGCTGTGAATCCGATCAGGTCTACCCGGGTCGGATTCACACGGGTTTTACCGCCGTATGCTCTGTTGCTTAGCAACCGTGAAAGTTGACACACAAAGCAGGAAAAGAATGAAAACCGAAGTTTTCAAAACTGCTTATTTATTTCTTTTTATTGTAAAGTGAACAAAGACTGATTTATTCCAGAGTGGAATAAAGGTTCCAACCAGCGGGAGCAGGAACAAATCAAATCAAATGTAATGATAGAAACCTTAGTCAGTTAAATAACCTGCTGCTGTCATTCTGCACATCTCTGATGTTGCTGCTATTTTCTAATTACTGGAAAAATGTCCATAGCTGCATATTGGTTATTTATTCTCCAGTTTTATATTGTTAAAACACTTTACAGTATTTTATTTTTTATATTTTAACTCTTCCCTATTATGTTATTCTTATACATTTCTCTAAGGTCCTCATTTGTGTGACTATTTTCAATAATCTTTCTGCTGCTGTAAATTTGCCCATTGCAGGACAATAAAGGGATTTCCTATTCTATTCTATTAAAAGGGTTAGAAATATATAAGTAAATCTAAACAATGTATGTATAAAACATATATCTACAAAATTTCTAATATTCAACAAAAAAGTCTTAGTTAAGCATATTGTGCAAAACAGCAATAAAAGAAATTAAAATCCTATCAGATTTATAGTCCCCACCCTGCAGATCTATTAGAATCTGACCTTAAATTCCAGCCAAACCCATTTAATCAGTAACAGATAAAAACCTTTAGATAAACCAAACATTACCGCCACATATTTGACTCAATAACCATTAAAACAACTATTTTCATTAATCTCAGACGGAACTATTCACTGACTGGATTATATTAAACTGAACTTCCAATTTTCACCACTGTTTGGCGCCAAGTAACCTTTCCTCTGATCACAGCTTGCTTGGTCTCGCAATGAATCCTGGGATATCCAAGAATACCGAGGATACATCGGACCCGTCCTTCAAATCTGGCAAAAAGAAGGACGCATTTTAAGGCCGCATAACGAGGACTCTTGGAATCTGACCAGACCTCGGCGGCGCGCTATGATGTAATCGTCCTTTGAATCTGGCCTTCTAAGGATGCGTCCTAGGAATTCGAACAGAGCAAACATCAGGAGACCATGTTCCTCAGTGGACGTCAGTCAGAGACCATCATTAGTTATTATAACCATCCCAGTCCCTGTAGGTTATCACTGTTAGTGATAACCTACAGGGACTGTTTGGTCAAATATTGATCAAAAAACAGAAATGTATTCATGTTATGTATCAATGTTGCATCAAGCTAAGGAACCATGAATGATCCAGTTAATAAATGAGAGCTTCTAAAACTTCTAAAGTGGCTCCAGATTTGCTGCTCAGTAAGTTCCAGAAGAACAAACAGGAAATGATGAAAATATTAGCTAAACATGAGTTGAGTATTTACATAAACCCATAAAACCTGAGAGTAAAAATGTCTCTAATTTTATCACAGAAGAAGATTTTTCAGACTAATTCTGAAACCTTTAAAAGTGTCATTTTCTCACTTATTTGAGACCATCTCCATAATTTGGGATGTTTGTCCCAGATTAAAAAGGATGCTTAATATATATAGACCTAAACATTTTTTGAAACTATTCTTCAATTTTCAAATTGCAAAGTCTCTCAGTTCTATTCATGCTACGACCCCCCCCCCCAGATGTTATTAATCAATCGGATGGAACGAATTTTAATCCAATAAACTGTTACTTCTAAATGAATCATTCATTGATTATTTAAAAAAATGCTTAATCTCTATTTAGGGTTTCTGTTAATATTTAAAACACGTGACATCACAGCATCGACCTATTAAATGAAATGTATTTTTGATACTTTAATCTGTTTAAATCAAGTTTTAATCAGATTTAGTTAAATTTAACTGATTATTTTCAGAGCATCTTTATATTAATGTATGATTAAAGCTAAGCTTTTTTTCTGTTTGTCTTTCCAGACCTCCTGCAGGTTGGAAAAGAGGAGGATTTCTCTGAGCAGCAGCTCTGGAAACAGGAGAGGAATTCCAGTTTGGACCAAGAGGAACCAGAACCTCTGCAGATGAAAGAAGAGCAGCTAAAGCCAGAAGATCCCTGGACTAAAGAGGAAACCATGGAGCTCCCCATCACTGAGCAGGAGGAGCAGCAGGAGGCTGGTGGTTAGAGATGAACTGATTCAGGCTTTTTAAGGCTGATCTTTAACTCCAGTCTAACTGATCCCTGATAGATGCTACAAGATTTTGTAGATCCATTTTTTAAGCCTGTATTTATTTTCTTTGTCATTTTAAATGGTTAAAACATCACAATCATCCATTAACAAATCCACCTAAACATTAACAATGTCTAATAAATGGAGGGAGCAGCAATACATGATCTGAAGGCATTGCTGCTGAATGCAGTAATTCAGTAGCAGTAATGAGACCCGGCAGGATTTTAGCTAGCAATAATTCATTGGGCGTCCATCTTGGTGCATCACATCTTTAGGGGGTCCAGGGGGGGGGGATCCTCTCTGAAACGCCATCTCCTGCTTTTTGAGGTGGAATGCAGCTATCTGTTTGTCTTTGCTCCAACCCTACTTTAGTCCTGATCATGGGAAGTATGTGAGCTTGACTAGAGGAGGGACTTTCCTCAGGAAGACATCAGATCATTTTAGGTACAATATTATGTTTCATAGGATGATTTAAACAGTCAGAAAGTCTAAAGGCCTGGTTATCGTCCCTCAGCAGTGTGTCACAGTGAGCTTGTTGCAGATATTTCTGCTGAATATTGAGGCGTGGTCTGAGCTATGTTATTCCACGCCACAACGCCAGAGGGCCAATCAGGAACTAGCTGTGGGTCTAGATACGGCCGAGGCGGGGATAAAATGGGGGCAAGTTTCTGCGATAACGGAGAGACATGGGGGCCAAAAAGAGCGGGGAACCAGGTGGAAGAAGGCTCCCAGCGTTCTCACGCACCTCGCTCTGCTAGCTGGTCAAACTTCTCCAGTCGTTTTCCACAATGGCGTTCAGACAAACAAAACAAGCTGGTAAGGTAACAAACAGGAAATACGCATAGAGTAGAGCAGATGGAGATTTGACCAATCAGAGGCCTCCTGTCTGCCGTCACCTATAATTTTGTAGAGGTGCAGCAGAGTGTCTGCAGAAGGGGGGGCGGGGCATATCTGCATTAACTGCAACACCGCAGACCACCTGGTTAGAAGCTTCTGCTGCTTCATCTTTGATCCTCATCAAGGTCAGCCGTCCAGTAAAGTGAGTCCAGAAGCTTCTGCTGCTCCTGTGTTCGATGCCAGAGAGCAGCTTTGCTATATTAGCTGTGATCAGCGGGTAGAAAGTAGTTAGAATCTATGTTGAAGTGAGGAAGTCCTCCTGAAAACATGGTCTGTGCAGTCAGTTCATCCAGATTACCATCCTGCAGACCCAGAGTTAAATAAATACTGTGCTGTAGTGTTTTTGCAACATAGATTCTCTGTATCTGGAGAATAAATGATGAATAAAGAGCTGTGGACATTTTTACAGTCAATTATATGTGAAAATGAAATAAAATGAAATAGAAAACACAGGCTTATAGTTTCTCATTTTATAATGTGTATAAAATGAAATGCACTATAAGTGAACAAATATCCAGCATTTTGTTGTTTATAGTATTAAATAATTCACTAAGATGGCAGAAGATGCTAAATTCCTCATTGGGTCATGTGACCCACTGAGGGACGCTGTAGTTTATTCAGGAAGAAGTCATTTTACATGGAGTGAATATTTATTGACCTGTGATGGAGTGTTCTCCTTTAATGAGGTCAAATAGGAAGCAGTCACAGTCTTGGTGGTTTAATTAAAGCTCGCTGGTTTAATCAGCGCTGCTAAATGTTCTTTGATCTTATGCAGAGCCGCTGGAAGTTCATTATCCATCAGAACATTTTCCAGATGCTGCTGAGTTTGAATTGGTTTAAACCAGAGTCTAAGCTTTAGTTTAAAGAGAGGATCCCAGGATTGGGATTGGTTCTGTGGTGGTTTGGGTTCTGTTGGGTCGATAGCGTGCTGCTGCGGCGGGCGTGAAGGCTGGCGGTCAGTACTGGAGCCCTGTGTGTGGTTCTGGATAGCAGGCTGGGCTCCGCCGCTGAGCCTGGATGGGGAAAGCGGTCCCTCAGTAACCCGATGGCAGCGAACGCTCCAAGAACCGGATCCTTTCTGCTGTCTGGTTGGGAAACGTTGCCCTTCAGATGTGGTTTTTACCCGATTCTGCTCATGCCGCTTTATTAAAGCAACAGAAAACAAGCTGCTGATACTTTGGTTTATTGGATCCAACTGATGCTGTGAGAGCAGGACTGATGATAAAATAATCTGCTGTGATGTCATTCCATCTTAGTCTCCTGAATTGGTTTGGATGCCACAGATTGTCTGGTTGATCTTTGTCTGATCTGTTTACTTTCTGGATTGAAATTTGACACAAACTCGGGTCCTTGGGATAATGAAACCTTCCTTTTCCCAGCATTATCCATCAGAGATGATCATTTAGTTAGGATCCGTCTGTTTCCACCTCCTGCACTGAGTCCAGAGGGCATCCAATCAGAGCTGGCCTTCCTGATCAGCTGATCCAGCCGCTTCCTCTCAGCTACAGATGAGCCACTGCTCCAACAGACACTTCATAGAAGATGGCTGATGCCACAGCAGAGTCAGAGAAGGTCTGTAGAGCGCCCCCTGCAGTCCTAAAGACCTCAGTCTCCTCAGCAGGAAGAGTCTGCTCTGACCTTTCTGATCCAGAGCCTCAGTGATGGAGTCCAGTCCAGTTTGTTCTTCAGGTGAACACTGAGGTTTATGAGTCCACTATCTCAGTGTTCCTTCCCTGGATGTTCCCCGGTCTCAGTGGGGTGGATCTGCTTCTGTGAAAGTCTATCTTCTATCATGTTAGAAATGTTTTGTGTAATGCCTCCACTTTTCTATCATCACATCGTCGTCTTCCAAACACAGCGGAGGAGCTAATGCTGCTTCACCATGCAGCATGGCTACACAGCTGCTATTTAGGTCATAACTTCAGGAGTTTAAACTTCTGTCATTGGAAAAAGTATTCAAATATTCGCTCCAGTTGAATAAATGGAGATTGATGGATTTCACTCATTTATTATATCTTTGCAAAGAGAGAACATTTCGTCATACAGCCCTTATTGCACGGTCATTTCCTTTCCTGGGACATCCTAGAGCCCAGGGAGACTTATTATCTTCATTTTACTGAAGGCCTGCTCACCTCCAGCCAGTCACAGGTAGAAGGATAAGAAAAGCAGGACACACAGGTCTCCATGAAGCCTTTTCAGTCCCATCTTATGGATTGCATTGAGTAGATTCAGAGGTCAAAGGCCATCTTTCAAAGTAGCACTATAAATTGTCTCCAAGTGCTGAACTTGAACCATGTCCGTATCACAAATGTTGTTGATTTTAATGGCTTTCTGTTATATGTGCTAGCTTTGACTGTAAAAAATATAAATTATGCTTTGGATGTATTAACTCTATCATTCTGGACGTCTCACTGCCTGACCTCTGACCCCCTGGACATGCATCTACCAGGACTATGCATGTAAGCCTGACATTCAAAGCACGTTCAGTGTGAACACCAGCAATGTAGCTAACATTAGCTGATCCATTAGCCAACGATTAGCTGTCCTATTAGCCAACCATTAGCTGACCTATTAGCCGACCATTAGCTGACCCATTAGCCAACCATTAGCTGACCTGTTAACTGACCTATTAGCCAACTCATTAGTGGATCTGTTAGCCAACCATTAGCCGACCTATTAGCCGACCATTAGCTGACCTGTTAGCTGACCTATTAGCCCACTCATTAGCGGACCTATTAGCCAACCATTAGCCGACCTATTAGCCAACGATTAGCTGACCTATTAGCCAACCATTAGCAGACCTATTAGCCGACCTGTTAGCTGACCTGTTAGCTGACCTATTAGCTGACCTATTAGCTGACCTATTAGCTGACCTATTAGCTGACCTATTAGCCGACCTTTTAGCTGACCTATTAGCTGACCTGTTAGCTGACCTTTTAGCTGACCTTTTAGCTGACCTGTTAGCTGACCTATTAGCTGACCTGTTAGCCGACCTGTTAGCCGACCTATTAGCTGACCTGTTAGCCGACCTGTTAGCTGACCTGTTAGCTGACCTGTTAGCCGACCTGTTAGCTGACCTATTAGTCGACCTGTTAGCTGACCATTAGCCGACCTGTTAGCTGACCTATTAGCCGACCTATTAGCTGACCTATTAGCCGACCTGTTAGCTGACCTGTTAGCCGACCTGTTAGCTGACCTATTAGCCGACCTGTTAGCTGACCTATTAGCCGACCTGTTAGCTGACCTATTAGCCAACCATTAGCTGACGTGTTAGCTGACCTGTTAGCTGACCTGTTAGCTGACCGGTTAGCCGACCTATTAGCTGACCTGTTAGCTGACCTGTTAGCTGACCTGTTAGCTGACCTATTAGCTGACCTATTAGCCGACCTGTTAGCTGACCTGTTAGCCGACCTGTTAGCTGACCTATTAGCCGACCTGTTAGCTGACCTATTAGCCGACCTGTTAGCTGACCTATTAGCTGACCTATTAGCCACCCATTAGCTGACCTATTAGCCGACCTGTTAGCTGACCTATTAGCCAATCATTAGCTGGCCTGTTAGCTGACCTATTAGCCAACCATTAGCCGACCTATTAGCCAACCTTTTAGCTGACCTGTTAGCTGACCTATTAGCCAACCATTAGCTGACCTATTAGCCAACCATTAGCTGACTTATTAGCCACCCATTAGCTGACCTGTATAGCTGACCTATTAGCTGACCTATTAGCTGACCTATTAGCTGACCTGTTAGCTGACCTGTTAGCCAACCATTAGCTGACCTATTAGCCGACCTGTTAGCTGACCTATTAGCCGACCTGTTAGCTGACCTATTAGCCGACCTGTTAGCTGACCTATTAGCCGACCTGTTAGCTGACCTATTAGCCGACCTATTAGCTGACTCATTAGCTGACCTGTTAGCTGATATATTAGCTGACCTGTTAGCTGACCTATTAGCCAACCTATTAGCTGACCTGTATAGCTGACCTATTAGCCGACCTGTTAGCTGACCTATTAGCTGACCTATTAGCTGACCTATTAGCCGACCATTAGCTGACCTGTTAGCTGACCTGTTAGCTGACCTATTAGCTGACCTGTTAGCTGACCTATTAGCTGACCTGTTAGCTGACCTATTAGCCGACCTGTTAGCTGACCTATTAGCCAACCATTAGCTGACCTATTAGCCGACCTGTTAGCTGACCTATTAGCTGACCTGTTAGCCGACCTGTTAGCTGACCTATTAGCTGACCTATTAGCCAACCATTAGCTGACCTGTTAGCTGACCTGTTAACCGACCTATTAGCTGACCATTAGCTGACCTATTAGCTGACCTGTTAGCTGACATGTTAGCCAACTATTAGCTGACTCATTAGCTGACCTATTAGCTGACCTGTTAGCTGACCTGTTAGCTGACCTGTTAGCTGACCATTAGCTGACCTGTTAGCTGACCTGTTAGCTGACCTGTTAGCTGACCTATTAGCCGACCTGTTAGCCGACCTGTTAGCTGACCTGTTAGCTGACCTGTTAGCCGACCTGTTAGCTGACCTGTTAGCCGACCTGTTAGCTGACCTGTTAGCCGACCTGTTAGCTGACCTGTTAGCTGACCTGTTAGCTGACCTGTTAGCTGACCTATTAGCTGACCTATTAGCCGACCTGTTAGCTGACCTGTTAGCCGACCTGTTAGCTGACCTGTTAGCCGACCTGTTAGCTGACCTGTTAGCCGACCTGTTAGCTGACCTGTTAGAAGTGAGTGTTTATAGTAAACCGATCAGTCTCAGCAGCTTTGCCATGACTCTGGTCTGTTTAACCATTAAATGAGTCAAATGCGTAAACAAAGCTTCAACCCTAGATTACAAACATAACCTGTTAATCAATGTATTTGTTTTGGAGCTGAGAGATCCCCTCTGTTACTGAATCACACTAAGCCTGTTTCAGCTCATCCACTGTGGAGCCTTTGCTATGTTTTAGTTAAATTTGACAATAATAAACTTGATAACGCGATAAAGTTAGGAGGTAAATCGGGCTGTAGCTAACAATTACTTTGCAAATTGATTAATCTGTCGATAATATTTTCGATTATTAACCGCATAGCCAATGATTCCTTTAAGAAGACTTTTTAAGAAATTAAATCAGGTGAAACAAAAACTTTTCCACTTGGGGAGTTCAGGATAGAGCAGATTGAGACGAAATAGATTTTTTTTGTAATCTTACATGCAAAATATTGACACATTTTTACAATCATCGTATAATTCCTGCTCTAAGTGGGTCTCTCTGTCAGCTGAAGGCATGTTTTAGAGTCTCTATACTCCAGTTAATGATTAATCGATTACTGAATTAGTTGACGATTATTTCAATAAACAATTAATCGGATTGTTTCAGCCCTAGTTGCATATTTGTAAGTGGAATAAATATCTCCTTTCTCCCCCCTCCCCATTCATTCCTATAGACATTTTAGGCATGTTTTTGCTAAATATGTTTCCATAGAAACTCAAACATACTAATAAATGTGACGGCACACTTCCCAAGTCTGAGCTCGACGTTGTGATACCAGAAGTTATGAACATTAATCCAGTCTGACTGTATTTCTCCTCAATGTGTCTTGAGATGACTTGTTTTAGAAATAAACTGAACTGAATTAAAATTAGTGCATGTAGTAACATTACGTCTTTCTCCTGTGTTTGTCTTTCCAGACCTCCTGCAGGTTGGAAAAGAGGAGGATTTCTCTGAGCAGCAGCTCTGGAAACAGGAGAGGAATTCCAGTTTGGACCAAGAGGAACCAGAACCTCTGCAGATGAAAGAAGAGCAGCTAAAGCCAGAAGATCCCTGGACTAAAGAGGAAACCATGGAGCTCCCCATCAGTGAGCAGGAGGAGCAGCTGCTTCTCAAGGAGGCAGGAGACACGATAGAGAAAATCTTCCCATGTTTGACATGTGGAGAAAGGTTTAAAAGAAAAGAACATTTATTGGTTCACATGAGAACTCACACAGGTGAGAAGATTTATGAATGCATGTGCTGTGGAAAAACCTTCTGTAATAAATCTCACCTTGATAGGCACCTCAGAATTCACACAGGAGAGAAGCCGTTCTCCTGCACCATTTGTGAAAAAAGTTTTACTCAGAAAGTTAGTTTGTCTTATCACATGAGAACGCATTCAGATGAAAGACCTTTTTCCTGTGACACCTGTGGGAAAGCCTTCAAAGCAAGAATTCGTCTGAATGAACACATGAGAACTCACACAGGTGAGAAGCCGTTCCCCTGTACAATCTGTGGCAAATGTTTCAGTCAAAAACATAGTCTGTCAGCACACATGGCGACTCACTCAGTTGAAAGGCCTTTTCCCTGTGCTTCCTGTGGGAAAATGTTTAAAAGTAAAGCTGCATTGAGATTACACATGAGAAATCACTCAGGTAAAAGGATGAATAAATGTCTGTTCTGTGGAAAGAGTTTCACTCAGAAATCTAATCTTGATAGACACATCAGAATTCACACAGGAGAGAAACCGTCCTTCTGTGTGGTTTGTGGCAAAAGTGTTACAAAACAATGTAAACTGAATTCTCACATGACAATTCACTCAGATGAAATGACTTTTTCCTGTGAGACGTGTGGAAAAACCTTCAAAAACAGAAATACTTTGACGTCTCACATCAGAACTCACACAGGCGAGAAACCTTACTCCTGTACCATGTGTGACAAAAGTTTTGCTCAAAAAGTTAGTTTGACTAAACATGTTGCCACACACTCAGGTGACAAACAGTTTTCATGCACAATATGTGGAGTTGATTATTTAAAAAAAATCGATTTTGTGCTTCACATGAAAAGTCACATTAGTGAGACGCCACAGGGCTCAGATGTCAGTCAGGCAGTCTACTTTTTTGTTTAGAAAAAAATGAAAAAACACACTAGAAATATTATGTTAACTCTCTTTCTTAAAATTATTCTGCACCACAATTGTCGCATTAAAGATGTTGGGGCATGTTCAAACCTTCTGCTGCTTGAAGAGACAAAAGTGCAAAGAAGCTTTTAGGTTTCGGGGTTCAGTCATATCTAAGGTGCCTGTTGCTCTGCTTCTGATCTCATCTATTTTGTTTGTCCTAAAACCTCATTATTGAGGTTATAATTCTGTGGTCAAAATATCTGCATTTACCAGGAAAATGTTGAACTATTGATATTAAATCAAACACTATTTTTCTAAAGAAAACTTGTATATGTCAAGCTTTACACACTACAGGGTACTGGTTGTTGTTGTTGGTTCAATAATACAGAAAGAAAAATGTTTATTGTTATATATGGAGGCAGGAGGAGGCCTTTAGCAGCAAAGCAGTGGAGACCCAGATCTACATTACATTAGCAGGAAAGACCCCAGCTGCAGAAAGCCTTGCAGAGAGACGCTGGAGTCCCAGATACTATTCTGCAGCCATGTTTCAGTAGAACTCATAACGCTGTGCTGCAGATGTGCTAGCTGGGTCCTTGCTAGGGCTTGTAGTTCAGTAGTGTAGTGGTCCCTGGAGAGGTGGATATACTCGCCCACTTTTCTAATGCAGAAGTAATGGCATGTCAGACCGTTCTATAGTTTACCCTAAAATTCAGTAGTTTTTACTGAATGTGATCTAATTTCTCGACATTAGGCTGAAGTGTAACGGGCTAGCACTGCTAAGATTAACTGAACTGTTGGCTAATGCTAATTCACGAGGAAATAAAAGTGTTGTTTGCGCTTCATATTACCAATTGTTTGCTTATCCTAAAAGCAAGTCATTTAAAGTTAACTTTTTAAATGTTATTTCAAACGTGAGCAATATTAACCTCAGCGTTACCCACCCCCCTCTGCCCTGGATTGGCTTACTGGTTGTCATGCCAACAATTAACCAGTGTAATCAATAAAGGCAGTGAATTCTAGCCAATTAGAAGCAGAGTAGTGCAGGTGATGCCTTCACCATCCTAGGAAAAAATGGGAAATTTGGCTCTAAGATTCTACTTAATAGTGTGGATCATGAGGGAGTGTGTATACACAATGCTGATTAAAAACTAACAGGTTATACGCTGTATACCTGCGTATACCCTGGACAGCTCTGCTTCTAACCTAAAGTTTCCTAAAGATTTCTCTCTGCCCATGATGATTCATGGAAGAGATGAATTAAATTTTCTGTTACTTTCAAATTTCAAGTCAATTTTCAAAATCTAACAAGGTTAGAGTTTTTACTGTTAATTGATTGAACGTTCTTATTTTTACTAGAAATCCTTTTGCATTAATAATGTATTTATAGAAGACTAACACTTCTCTACAAATGTAATGTTTCTCATCTGTAAAGGCTGTTTTTTTATTTATAATTTTCCTTTAAACTAATTCTAATGGTTTTGTTCTGGTCGTATAGATGTTCTATTTACCTGCTGTGACTCATGGAAGCAATAGACTGTTTTATTGTTTCTTATTTCATTATCTTCTTCTGTGGATTTTTTCTATGAATGTAAATAAATCTGTATTGATTAACCTAGCAGCAATAAAACTGACACTGATCATAAAAAATGTGTTTATATGTTTTTCTGTGTTGCAAACTATATTCTTTAATAATGTTTTCTCTGATCTTGTCATTTCTATATGTATTTTATTTATATAATGCATTAATATAAAATGTTTAATAGTATTAAAATGCTCAGAGGATGTTTAGGAACTTGTCATCAGACAGGAGTCAATGCTTGATCAGTTTAATTTTCATTTCAGATTAAGACATGGACATGAGGCTTAAAAGAAAAAAACAGTTTTGAGGATTTAATTATTTTCATTATTTTATTGTTTTTCTGTTACTTCTCATTGTTGCCCTGCGATGGACTGGCGACCTGTCCAGGGTGGACGCCGCCTCTCACCCGTAGACACCTGGAGATAGACACCAACACCCCTTGTGACCCCAATTAGGATAAGCGTGACAGAAAATGGGTGGATTGATGCCTCTCATTGTGTCACCCTATGGCAGCTCACATCCCAGCTAGAGGGATGTTCCCATGATGACCTATAACCTTTGAGGTTCAACCATCACCTTAATTTGGTAAGGCTGTGGTTTGGGGGAGAAGGATATTGCAGCTTGATTTTATGAAGCGGCTCCTCTTTGATGAAGTTAAAGAAACAGAGTTCGTGGCCATTTTGCTGTTTCCTCAGCAATGGTCCTGTTGTGCTAAAATAATATCCTGCAGATAATGAATAACTGATTAACTAAACAGGAGTTATAGCTAATTATTTAACTTATTCAAAATCGGATTTTATCTCTGTTTAGTCACACTGTTACCAAAAGAGGGAGGATCTGGCCTGAGTGATAAATCGTCCGCTATATGAAACACAGAACAACTGCAAGTTAAACAATGACGTCTTTATTCTAATAATTCAGGATTAAAAAAATCTAACATCTATGCAAACACTGCATGCTATTAGAAAAATAAACACGAGGTAGACTAAGTAGCTACGTTTACATGCGCAAAATTTCCCCGATCCGATCCAAACCTTGGTTGATCGGAAATTCAAAATCTCCGTTTACATGGACACTAAATGAAATGATCCGATCATGACGTGTGTATACATGTACCAAGCGTTGGATCAGATTAAATCTTTTAAGCATGCGCAGAACTTCCTGCCAAACTTGGCAGTTCTGTCTGCGTCTGGTTTTTGGGAGGCCTGACAAATGATGCGCTCGGAGCGAGCGGAAAGAAAAAAGGAGAGAGGAGGAAAAAAGCGCTTGGCAGCGAAATGTCCGAGAGAAAATGTAGAGAATGAGCGATTGAACCGGCGTGGGAGAGCGAGTGGGCGAGGAGGATAAATTCCTGCTTCCTGCAGCTTTAAATGAACTTATAAGTCGGCGTTCCTAGACTCCCCCCGCCATGTTGTTCACAGCGAGAGCGAGAGTGACCGGTGATTTCCTGTTGTTGACAAGGCGGAAAAACGTCACGCTGACGTCGCACACATGCGCAGTGAAGATTATTTTACTCTTAAGATCCGAATGGGTGTTTACATGGACGCCAATCGGAATGGCGATCGGCAAAAACCACCTCTCTGATTCGGAATTAAACTTAGATCCGATCGGACCGAATCGGATTAGAATCTTCAGTCTGACATGTTTACATGAAACATTTTTGATCTGATCAGGCCTTCAATCCGATTAGTTGTGTCCATGTAAACGTAGCCAGTGACTAGTGTAAAGAAAAGGAATAAAACCCTAAGAGTCTGTTTAACTGGTTTCTTAGATTGTTCACGATAGGCCAGATGTTAATACATTCAATAATGTCTGTTAGAATAACAGCAGGTATGATGATAACAACAGTGCAATTAAAAAAACATAAAATACATTCAGCTTAAAATGGTAAATGGTTAAAATGCATTAACAACAGCAGCAGAAGTTCATTCTGCAAAGCTGCATAAACAGGGCGGGGTGTGTGTGTGTGGGGAAGACATGTAAATGTGACTGTATGGACGTATGGGAGACTCCCTCTTCATGTGATGAAAGGGATGAGGGGGGTGGCGGGGTGGCAAACTTAAAGCAGAAAGGGAAGAAAGTAGGATAGGAAATAGAAAAAGGAAATATCACTTGCAGCTTTCACAGCACTTATTTCAACCAATGAACCAGAGCTCTATTAACCAATATAGATTAAAATCAGCATTTATTCAAACTTCTAACTGCCTGTCTCTCTCGTCCGAGCACAGCACCTCATTAATGGAGGGATATTACTTTCTGTCTGGGAAGGCGTGCTGAGGGGGAGAAAAGGGGGGCGCCCAGTTCGGCTCCAGTTCTGCAGGGGTCCATCTCAGCAAGGATCCGTTCTCGGAAGAGTTCTGAGTCAGTTTGATGCTACAGCAGAGAAATTGTTGGGCTTTTAGGTTGAGGAAGGTTTACTTTCGGGCTATCAAAGGAAAGGCGTCCCCCTGCCGATAGGCCATGATATCTGTAGAGAAGTCCTCACAAAGTGGGGAAACTCCTCTCAGCGTCCAGCTCCAGAAGTTTCTGTCTTCTCAGTTCAGCGGGCGCTATGCACGTTGGAACACTGTGATCCGTCACTTTTGACACAGGAAAACGAAAGCTACTTCCAGCTAGCTTTCTTTAGCATTTCACGTGAAACAGGCGTCTCCTCGCAGGCGCTCTCAGTTTTAAACCATGAGTGACGCTTGGGCATTTCCTGTTGAAGTTTCAGCTTCCTCTTGAGCTGATTGGTCCAAGCGTTAGCTGACCGTACCTTGACCGCAAGTTCCAGAACTTTCCAGAGCATCTATTGTTCTCTTTGTGAAAAAGGAAAGGGGGAAGGTTTTAGATGGTTCATCCAACTGATTTGCACTCCATTGTGGCAATATATCCCAACAGTCCTAATCCAAAACAGGTAAATTGTGGTTATATCAAGGATTTTGCATATCAGGACTGTAATAAATTCTGTAGGCTAACTTCTTTTTCGCTTTTTTTCCATACTCTGACAAAATCCCCTCCCGAATTAAAGATTTGCTGTAGGTACCTGATCTGCTCGGGGCCCCGCCCCTTTTTATGACATCAACATCTGGCAACTCCACTCGGACAAACTTTTTCTTAAGGATCAAATCTCTTTTAGAGTCTCAACATAAGATTGCCTATATTTGCTATTATTTTACATTTCATTGGTGATCTAAAGTAGCCAAAAGTAGAAAACAGTCATTGTCACTCTTGAAGTAAAGTACTGCGTTTTAAGACTGAGCTCTGCTATTTAACAAGGTGACAAAAAGGTCTCAGCTGGTTTTATTCTTTTTATTAAGATCTGAGGACAGAGGAGGACAAATGGAACATCTTAGAAATGACTTTAATAGAGATTTTAAACAAAACAGGTATTCTACTTGTAGAAAACGAACAGTTGTTGTTGACATGGAGTTAAAAGTAGTGTAGCTTAATGTGGCTAACTGACCGAGCTACTGTCATATTACGGTTAACCCTTGGCCACAGCATTCTCATCTTGAAATGTATTGACTTGAATTTTGTGACCATAATTCTAATGACAATAAAGCCTGTCAACTTTCACCTAAAGAGATTTCCTCTACCACCACCATGAAGCACAATTTTCTGTTGTACAAAATGTCTCAACCTGTGTGGTGTACACTCACCGGCCACTTTATTAGGTACACCTGTCCAACTGCTCGTTAACACTTAATTTCTAAGCAGCCAATCACATGGCGGCAACTCAGTGCATTTAGGCATGTAGGCATGGTCAAGACAATCTCCTGCAGTTCAAAGCGAGCATCAGTATGGGGAAGAAAGGTGATTTGAGTGACTTTGAACGTGGCATGATTGTTGGTGCCAGAAGGGCTGGTCTGAGTATTTCAGAAACTGCTGATCTACTGGGATTTTCACACACAACCATCTCTAGGGTTTACAGAGAATGGTCCGAAAAAGAAAAAACATCCAGTGAGCGGCAGTTCTGTGGGCGGAAATGCCTTGTTGATGCCAGAGGTCAGAGGAGAATGGCCAGACTGGTTGGAGCTGATAGAAGGGCAACAGTGACTCAAATAACCACCCGTTACAACCAAGGTGGGCAGAAGAGCATCTCTGAACGCACAGTACGTGGAACTTTGAGGCAGATGGGCTACAGCAGCAGAAGACCACACCGGGTGCCACTCCTTTCAGCTAAGAACAGGAAACTGAGTGTAGTGGTACCGAGTGATCCAAATTGGTAACTGCACTTTAAAACTGCAAATTTAATGTAAGGTTGCAATAATTTCCCTGGAAAGTTACCTTGAAGGCACACAGGCCCGCTAAAGAGCAGGCTTGAGACAATCTCACCAGATTCAATAATTTTATTACAGTATTGGAACAAAGCTATTTAAAACCACTCACACATTAAAATAACAGTCACAGCTCAACTCCAGGCTGGCAGTGTAAATCAGGGTAGTGACCTACAAAAGAACACAGCAAAAAAAACAAAAAGAAAATCGTGCACAAACCAAAAGGAGTACCACCACCCAGAAGGTCCACCACCAACACCAGGAGCTGGCCGTTTCTGTCAAAATGAAAAGACAGTCAAATCACACATTTCATATTAAAAAAACGTTCAGTTTACAAAAATCAAGCAGCAGTAGTTTCAATAAAGTCAGTTTGGGGATGAACCCCCACGCCGCAGCAGACACTGCAAAAGATTCACCAGAAGAATCTGTACACGCCAGTCACAGACCGGCCCGAATCAGTCACACTGGACGAGAGACAGGAAGCAGCTTCACGCTGACCAGGACGGCGGGCACGGAGCCGACAGCCAAAGTAACAGGCAGCCGGCGACGGACGCCTACAGGCGGACTGCCGGCCGGAAACAGCAGACGAAGCAGCCGGCCAAGGACAAACAGCAGCGTCTAATCAAACATGCATGTTTGATTAGAAAAATATAAAATCTAGAAGCATGTGAAGAATGAGCTTTTCACTTACCACTGAATGTAGTGCCTATGGCAAAGAGAAGAATCAGACAGCTTGTATGGGACACCTGCATATATATCAGTAAAACTGAGCTACGGCTAGGCTAACAGAATTAGAGTATAAAATAACTCTTACCACAAGAAAGCTTGATCAGCGTTTAGTTTAAAGCGCATCATTCAAGCGCGCATCCGTATGCAGCTGGCGTGCTGCGCCAGCAAACACCGAGGTCTGAACCGGAAGGACAACATGATGACCAGGTGAGGGAGGGCCCTTTATATACAGACAGCGCCACGACCAATTGGATCGGCACTTGTATGGTGCGTTCAAAGCCCGCAGGGCATACTGCCACATGAGGCTACAATTTGCACAAGCTCATGGAAATTGGACAATAGAAGATTGGAAAAACGTTGCCTGGTCTGATGAGTCTCGATTTCTGCTGCAACATTCGGATGGTAGGGTCAGAATTTGGCGTCTACAACATGAAAGCATGGATCCATCCTGCCTTGTATCAACGGTTCAGGCTGGTGGTGGTGGTGTCATGGTGTGGGGAATATTTTCTTGGCACTCTTTGGGCCCCTTGGTACCAATTGAGCATCGTTGCAACGCCACAGCCTACCTGAGTATTGCTGCTGACCATGTCCATCCCTTTATGACCACAATGTACCCAACTTCTGATGGCTACTTTCAGCAGGATAATGCGCCATGTCATAAAGCTGGAATCATCTCAGACTGGTTTCTTGAACATGACAATGAGTTCACTGTACTCAAATGGCCTCCACAGTCACCAGATCTCAATCCAATAGAGCATCTTTGGGATGTGGTGGAACGGGAGATTCGCATCATGGATGTGCAGCCGACAAATCTGCGGCAACTGTGTGATGCCATCATGTCAATATGGACCAAACTCCCTGAGGAATGCTTCCAGCACCTTGTTAAATCTATGCCACCAAGAATTGAGGCAGTTCTGAAGGCAAAAGGGGGTCCAACCCGTTACTAGCATGGGGTACGTAATATAGTGGCCGGTGAGTGTACATATACTTTATTATAATTTTCACTATCAAATGTCTAAAATGTCAGCTTTATGTAATGTTGTAACTAGATATCCATATTTGATGAGTACATACTACTGGCATTTTCTTTACAAGTACCAGTGTTAAACTAGTAAATAGTAGTAAAAAAAAAAAAAAAAGAACTATATGTACCGGTATGTATAGTTTCGGTAGAAATACTCAGTTGCTAATTAAAAAATTTGAGTACATGTAACTTTAAAATGCACTAACAAATGTTTTTAAACAAAGTAGATCCAACTTAAATTTGTAATTTGGAAATGTAAAAATTAATCTGGATTCAGACAAAAGAACACATTTAGAACTCTTAAAGTTATGTAAATCCAAAACACACAAAAATGACTAGAGCAATGCTAAAATTAAGTTAACTTTATGTGAATTTTTTAACAAACAGAGAAAATATAGTTTCTACAAAGAATAATCTTGTTGGATCTACGTAATAAAATTATGCAAAAAAATAAATCATTATAATTTTTAAGTATCCAATTTTAGTTGACAAAATCCAGAAGACGCATCTAACTTGCTAAAGTATTTTGCATTAGCGAACTATGACATTATTTCTTCTCTTGTGGCTTTATAGCTTTCTTCAGATTTCTTGGATCCATACATACTCTAGGTTTACCATTCTTTTTTGTCCACAATGACCAGAGAACTCACCCAGTCAGTTGGTTCATAAATTCTCTCGATCACTCCCAGCCTTTCCATCCTGTCAAATTCCTCTTTCATGGGCTTTTGAAGAGCAAATGGCACTTTTCTGAATGGATTGATGACTGGTGGCAGTGTCTTGTCAACTTGGATGGTGTGCTCCAGGAAGACAGCCATGATCATGGCATATGGCCCAACACTACATATCTGTATGTTCCAACGCTAGGTTTTTATACAATCTACATGCGCCACCTAACTACATCATTTAGGATGACCATTAAATTGTTCATATCAATACAGGCCAGAGCAGGGCAGCCTCTCTCTCTGTCCCAGTGGCTTACAGCAGGGGTCCTCTTTGTCTCAGTCGTTCATCAAGGCAGGCTTCTCATCCAGTCTGGCTCTATAAGTTCTCAAACTCAAGAGAAATGTGTTGCAAAAGGTCTGCTTTGCTGTAGTTTGGTTCTGAAAGGTTACCACAATGACCCATCCTTAATTATTCTGGAGATCTGGGTCCCCCCTGGGCCTTGGTTCTCCACCACAGTGGAGAACCGGGCCGAAGCAGACCCCAGCTTCATGGGCTAGGGAGAGGAGGCAAAGAGAGGCAGATTCCTGTGTGCTCTGTGATTTTGCCTGTTGCTTAGATAAGTTTTCATCCAGAGCAGTACTACTCCCTGGATGCCATAACACACCAATTTCTTAATTAATATTTCATGATTTATTGTTTCAAAAGCTTCTTTGATATCAATTAATACACCATCTGCAGATTTATTATTATCTAAGGCGCTGGTGACGTCTTCTATTCACCAATTTAATGACAACCATTGCTGTAGAGCTTTGTCATTTAAATACATACTAACTTCCAAAAAGCAGTTTATGTTAATTGACGAATGTATCTAATCTATAGACAAATAATTTCTCCAAAATGTTGGAAAACTGTGGAAGTAGAGAAACAGGCCTATAATTAGTGAAATGGTGTCTGTCCCCAGATATATAAAGTGGAATAAATTTGGCAATTTTCATCTTTTCTGGAAATTTACCCAACTGAAATGACATATTGCGGATGTAAGTCAGAGACTGAATAATTTCTTTAATTACCTTCTCAATTACTGTCATATCAATGCCATCACAATCAGTTGACCCGTTATTACATTTATTGACACTATCTATAATTCAATTCAATTCAGTTTATTTAAATAGCGCCAAAACAAACGTCATGAATGTCCTCAAAATTTTTATCATTATTTAAAAAAAAACACACATTCTTTTTTCCAAATATTCGATACATTCCAAATCCCTTTGATATTTTTTTGTCTTTCTATTAATTACTGTAATAATTCTGTTTAGCTATTTGTAGAATAGCAGTTAATTTATTCTTATATTTCTATATTTATTCTCTACCTCGAAAGATCTATGCCTTAGGAAATCTCTGTATTTGCAGGTATTTTGCAAACCCTTTGTGATTCATGGAGCTTCTGAGTATTTGTTTTTATGAGAGGACATTATTAATGGACAGTTTTTATTGTATAATAGTTTAAAGTTATGCAGAAAATTACCCTATGTTATATCAACATTAACTTCTTGTAAAACAGACTCCCAGTTATGTTTCAATGAATCCTTTTTGAAAGATTGGAGAGATTCCTCTGTCCTTACTCCTCTAAATTGTGGATTACTTTTATCCTTATTTTTTTTTATGTAGAAATTGTTGCTAAAAAACAAAGACTGGAAGATGGTCACTAATATGCTGATCTATTAACCCTGCGTCTGGACCCTAATAATCCACTTAGCATATTGTTATCTAAGATATAGGTAAATATATTATTTATTAAATGTTTTCCCTTCTCTAATGAAGTAAAAAAAAAATAAAATAGAAATAAAAAGCGGAACGCATGTTTGATTGCACGTGTTTCCTCCGCCACTAGTTCAGCGTTACACCTGCTGCCTAATTCCAGCGATCCTGCTCTGATGCAGAATTACTGAACGGTCCATCGGGCCTAGACTACTACAGGGTTAGAGACGGAACCTCTGCGACAAAAAAAAATAGTTTAGTGTTTAAAGGTTCAGCCTTAGTGACAGCGCCGTTACCATGGATACCACTGCAGCTATCAGCTGTTAGCATTAGCTTCCGTGTGCTAGCAGAGAGGCTGCTAATGTGTGAGTGTTTGCAGTGAGAATGTGTTGAGTCCAGCTGGAAGGAGAGTTTGTCAGCGAGCAGTTAACTCCTGCTGGAGAAACATTCCCAGAGTTTAAAGGAAGATTAGATCAGATCGAGGAGGAGAAGATGGATGATCAGCACAGACTGCTGGATTTCACCAGGATCCCCCAGATCATCTTACACCGGACAGGTAGGAACCGGGTGGTCCAAGGATTGAGCTATAAAGAACACCATAGAACTGGTGAAACTTCAGACTTATTTACAAAGCTGGAAAACGTTCTGCTGTCAGGAAGAAAACACGTTCAGAATAGGTCCAGCAGCACAGCTGATATTTCTCTCCAGGATGGAGTCACAGCCAAACAGGAACAGACCAGATGAAGCTACTATGAGAAAAAGCAGAGAGAGCAGAACGTTAGAGATTGAACTAACAGATTCTGCAGAGTGGGAGAATAGAGATAGAATGAAGCAGAATGATGAAAAAGGGGTCCCTATGTCCTCCAGCAGTCTAAGCCTATAGCAGCAGAACTATAGAGATAGATCAGGATAACCTGAGCCACTCTAACTAGAAGCTTTATCAAAAAGGAAAGTTTTAAGCCTAGCCTTAAAAGTAGACAGGGTGTCTGCCTCACGGACTAAAACTGGTAGTTGGTTCCACAGGAGAGGAGCCTGAGAACTAAAAGATCTGCCTCCCATTCTACTTTTAGAAATTCTAGGAACCACTAGTAAACCTGCAGATTGAGAGCGAAGTGCTCTGTTAGGAACATAAGGAACAATCAGATCTCTGATATCAGATGGAGCTTGGCCATTTAAGGCTTTATATGTGAGAAGGAGGATTTTAAATTCTATTCTGGATTTAACAGGAAGCCAATGAAGAGAAGTCAGGATAGGAGAGATATGATCTCTCTTTTTCATTTTCATTAGAACTCTGGCTGCAGCATTTTGGATCAGCTGAAGGCTTTTAACTACAGTTTGTGGACTTCCTGATAGTAAAGAATTACAATAGTCCAGCCTTGAAGTAACAAATGCATGGACTAGTTTCTCAGCATCACCCCTGGACAGGAGATTGCTCATTTTTGCAATATTCCTCAGATGAAAGAAGGAAATTCTAGAAACCTCTTTGATCTGGGATTTAAATGACAGGTCCTGATCAAAAACAACAGATTTTTTACTTTATAATCTGAAATCAGTTTAATCCCATCCAAATGAAGTGACTGACTAATCAGCTTCTTTTTCAGAGACTCTGGTCCAAAGACTATAACTTCTGTTTTGTCTGCATTCAGAAGCAGAAAGTTAAGAGTCATCCAGGTTTTTCTGTCTTCAGACATGCCTGTAATCTATGTAATGGGTTAGCTTCATCTGGATTATAGACAGATATAGCTGGGTATCATCAGCATAACAGTGGAAATTAATCCCATGCTGTCTAATAACTCTACCAATTGGGAGCATGTATAAAGTAAAGAGAATTGGTCCTAGCACTGATCCCTGTGGTACTCCACAGGTAACCTTTGAGCATGTTGAAGATCTATCATTAACATGAACAAACTGAATTCGATCAGATAGATCAGATTTAAACCAGTCTAGTGCTGTTCCTTTAATTCCAACAAAATTTTCAAGTCTTTCTAAAAGAATATTCTGGTCAACTGGATCAAATGCAGCACTGAGATCCAACAGGACGAGCACAGATACAAGTCCATTATCTGAGGCCATGAGAATATCATTAGTGACTTTCACCAGAGCTGTTTCAGTGATATGATGAGCTCTAAAGCCAGACTGAAACTCTTCAAAAAGTTCATTATGGTGGAAGTGATCGCAAACTTGTTTGGCAACTACTTTCTCAAGAATTTTAGATCAGAAAGGAAGATTGGATATAGGTCTATAATTGATCTGGGTCAATTCGCCTTTGATAGCATGTCTAGTATCGGCTCTTCCTGTTATGTCCAAAACTGTCCAAAACTTTAGCGTCTTCTTTAGGAAGAAGTTTTACTGAAAAAGATGAAATCCATTTCTCATTCTACTGTTTCATTTCCAGACTTCTTCAAGCAAACAGCCCGAAGCCCTATTTGAAAAAGATCAATTAGGAACCATCTGATCTGTGCAGTTATCGGCTTTTTCCTGCTAAAGTTCTAGAGATGCAAGTGGCAAGGAAGGCGACTACTCTACTTGAACCAAATAATATTTTTGGATAGATGTATTCCTGTTTCTTTCTTTTGTATCTGTATTTTACGGAGCCCCTCTGATGACATGGTCAAAAAAAATGTTTAATTGTGTCCACGAAGTAGTATTTCATGCGCACGTTATACTTATTGCGTGGCCACAAAATACTACTTCGTGGACACAATTAAACATTTTTTTTACCATGTCATCAGAGGGGCTCCGTAGTTTTTCTTTTTGTATCTATGCTTCTTTTTCTATGTCTGCTTCTGTCTCCTTGAACCCCAGTGGGCCTCAGCAGATGGCCGCTCACACTGAGCCTGGTTCTGATGGAGGTTTATAGAAATACACTGAATAGAATTGAACATACATCCGGGTCACCCTGGATTTACTTTGTAAAATAGACCTAAATTATTTTTTTCCCTCCCCAAAAATAGTACTAAACTATAATATTTTAAAGGTTAATAATGTATTTCCTGAGAAAATAAAAGCCTTTAAATCCTTTCTGTTTTATCCTCTGTTCCTGATCTGTACAGGAAATGGATGCTACGCTACTTCCAGGAGCTAACTTTATCAGCTTTGGATTTAAACATAAATCTAGTCTTTTTGACTTTTCTGTGTTTCTTTCATGTTAACATTATGCTATATAGCGCTTAATCTAAAGAAAGAAACAACTAAAATGGAGATAAACATGGTTTAATCAGATATACTGCTCTGATGTCCCATGATGACGTCAGAGAAGCTGTTTAACGGAGAAAATGTCCTAAAAATATTTTTTTAGGCGTGTATTATCATTATTTAGTGATTCAAGGATAGAAATAAGCACTTTTAGAACTATAATTAGATTTCTTATGGTGACCTGGATGAATATCTTTGTGCAAATAAGTGGAAGGTACGGATCATGCTATTGACTCTGATCAGGTAGTGAATAGCTCTACTGTTATATGCAGGTCTATGGCCGCCCCTTCTGCAGCAGGGAAGCCCTGCATAAGTATGGATAAGTTGGCTGTGTTGAAATTTAAGAAAAAAAAATTAAGCATATGATATCAGTCATCAATCAGGTGGAACAAACTGTAATGTAATGTTGGCATTACGTGTGTTTATGAAGCTCTCATTCGTTTAATTTAGTTTTCTGCTTTGCTTCAAATGATGCTGCTGTGTGATTGGAGGGAGCTGTATATTAATAAAAGGTTTATACTCTCATAGGGAGAAAACACCAAAAATCAAACGTGAGTTTATGTTTATATCCACTGCTTTTAACCTGCTAACATAAACAATTAATCATTAGCCAATTATTAATGCTTGGTTTGTTGGAAATATTCTAAACATTTAGAGACTTTCCTTCATAGCCTGATAGACTGAAAGGTAGTTTAGATTTTTAAACCTGTGTTTGAATCCAATTTAATCACATTTAATGAAATTTAGCTCTGAACATTTTCTTTATATTCATAAATGGAGAATCCTTCCTTTCCCCTCCAACATTACGTCTTTCTCCTGTGTTTGTCTTTCCAGACCTCCTGCAGGATGGAAAAGAGGAGGATTTCTCTGAGCAGCAGCTCTGGAAACAGGAGAGGAATTCCAGTTTGGACCAAGAGGAACCAGAACCTCTGCAGATGAAAGAAGAGCAGCTAAAGCCAGAAGATCCCTGGACTAAAGAGGAAACCATGGAGCTCCCCATCAGTGAGCAGGAGGAGCAGCAGGAGGCTGGAGGTTAGAGATGAACTGATTCAGGCTTTTTAAGGCTGATCTTTAACTCCAGTCTAACTCGGTGGTCGGCAGCCCGCGGCTCCGGAGCCACATGTGGTTCTGTTGCCCCCAACCCCCATAACCCCCCCCAACCCCCCTTGCGGCTTTTCAAAAATGTATGAAAATCGATTTTTTCTTTTTTGTTTGTTTTAACATGGTGCAGGAGGTCAAACAAAATTAATGATGTTTTCCGATGCTGATGGGACAAAGACACTTCTGATGCTCTAAGAGAAACTTTAAAGTGTTGATGACACGATATTGACATTTTCTAGTACATTTTGTTGTTGACCAAAACGATATAACTGATGATCTATGCAATAATATCAAGGGTGCCTGGATAAAATAGTTTTGATAAAAAAACCTGTCATTCAGAGGACTCAATGCTTGGTTAGTAAGGGAGAAAGCAGAAGTGATGTATTGAGCTGAAACAGTTGGAACATCGGTTTGTGCTGCTGAAGTTTTCATGGATTGAGATGCAGCCCTGCCTTTGCCTTCAGCTTTTTGCTTGAACACCCATACGGAGGGCGTCAGCTTATTTAAGTTTCCTAAGGGTTCTAATCTGCTTTCAAAGGGGTGAAGCAGGTCAGATCTGGAGAAGTTGGAGGACTCCATTTTGAGGCCTCTATTTTAATATTGTTCCCTCATTGAAAGAGTCGCTTGGTTATTCAGTAAAGCTCTAGCATGTTCTGCTACCAACAGCTGTAGCTATAGCGTCCACCTGGGGGGAGAGAGAGAGAATTAGCCAGTGTATGAACCACACACAGACCGACTGTTCGACGTAGCTCCTAGCGCTCCATAGAAAAGATTAAAACTGAACAAAATAAAACTAAGTTTAAAAAACAACAGGCTGATGTAGAGCTTACAAAATCATCAATTTGTGAACAGGAATAAATTAAAATGTCGCCCTCTGCCATATTAATTTGTGAGACAAGTGGAACAAAAAAAATTTATAACTGTACTATCTGAAAACAATCTGCTGAAGTGAAACCTTTTGGGGGAGGAGAACTCTGTTAAAGTAATCCTGAAGGTTATTAGAAAGTGGTCAGAGAGGACAGGGTTGTGAGGAAATCCTGTTATTTCTTCACATTCTATGCCGTATGTCAGCACAAGATCCAAAGTATGAAGATGAGAATGTGTGGGACTATTCACATTTTGAACAAAGCCAATAGTGTCTAAGATAGCATTAAAGGCTGCTCTTAAGCTATCGCCTTCAATGTCAGCATGGATGTTAAAATCTCCCACTATGATGACCCTGTCAGTATTTAATACCAAATCAGAAAGGAACTCTGAAAACTCATCTAAAAATTCCGAGTAAGGACCTGGTGGACGATACAAAGTTACAAAAAGAAGAGGTTTTCTTGCCTTGAAATTTGGATCAGGGAAATTAAGGGTTAAATGATCAAAGAGTTGTAGGTATTAATTGTTTTGGGAGTAATCAGTAAGTCAGACTGGAAGATTGTTGCTACTCCTCCTCCTCGCCCAGAACTTCTGGGGATGTGAAAATTTAAATAGCTTGAAGGAGTTGCCTTAATTTCCACTGTTATGCTGATGATACCCAGCTATATCTGTCTATAATCCAGATGAAGCTAACCCATTACATAGATTACAGGCATGTCTGAAGACATAAAAACCTGGATGACTCTTAACTTTCTGCTTCTGAATGCAGACAAAACAGAAGTTATAGTCTTTGGACCAGAGTCTCTGAAAAAGAAGCTGATTAGTCAGTCACTTCATTTGGATGGGATTAAACTGATTTCAGATAATAAAGTAAAAAATCTTGTTGTTATTTTTGATCAGAACCTGTCATTTAAATCCCAGATCAAAGAGGTTTCTAGAATTTCCTTCTTTCATCTGAGGAATATTGCAAAAATGAGCAATCTCCTGTCCAGAAACTAGTCCATGCATTTGTTACTTCAAGGCTGGACTATTGTAATTCTTTACTATCAGGAAGTCCACAAACTGTAGTTAAAAGCCTTCAGCTGATCCAAAATGCTGCAGCCAGAGTCCTGATGAAAATGAAAAAGAGAGATCATATCTCTCCTATCCTGGCTTCTCTTCATTGGCTTCCTGTTAAATCAAGAATAGAATTTAAAATCCTCCTTCTCACATATAAAGCCTTAAATGGCCAAGCTCCATCTGATATCAGAGATCTGATTGTTCCTTATGTTCCTAACAGAGCACTTCGCTCTCAATCTGCAGGTTTACTAGTGGTTCCTAGAACTTCTAAAAGTAGAATGGGAGGCAGATCTTTTAGTTCTCAGGCTCCTCTCCTGTGGAACCAACTACCAGTTTTAGTCCGTGAGGCAGACACCCTGTCTACTTTTAAGGCTAGGCTTAAAACTTTCCTTTTTGATAAAGCTTCTAGTTAGAGTGGCTCAGGTTATCCTGATCTATCTCTATAGTTCTGCTGCTATAGGCTTAGACTGCTGGAGGACACAGGGACCCCTTTTTCATCATTCTGCTTCATTCTATCTCTATTCTCCCACTCTGCAGAATCTGTTAGTTCAATCTCTAACGTTCTGCTCTCTCTGCTTTTTCTCATAGTAGCTTCATCTGGTCTGTTCCTGTTTGGCTGTGACTCCATCCTGGAGAGAAATATCAGCTGTGCTGCTGCCATCAACACCTTTGTTTCTAGATGTTGGAGCTTGGCCTGTTTTCCAGTGTAGTCCTGTTTCTCTGACTGTGACTAACTGGATGTGCTCTCTTCATCCTCTGACATGGGAGCTGGCTCGGAGCTCGTCTGCCTGGCTGTGTGTTTCCTGGACGGGGATGCATTTTACAGTTGCCTTTTGTATCTACGCTTCTTTTTCTATGTCTGCTTCTGTCTCCTTGAACCCCAGTGGGCCTCAGCAGATGGCCGCTCACACTGAGCCTGGTTCTGCTGGAGGTTTCTTCCTGTTCAAAGGGAGTTTTTCCTCTCCACTGTCGCTACAAGCATGCTTAGTGTGAGGGATTGCTGAAGAGTCAATGAGTCGATGCAATCAGCTGGTTTTATCTGCCTGGATGATCTGGTGAACTGGAAAGTGACCTGAGATGACATGATGTGAATTGGAGCTATAGAAATAAACTGAATAGAATTGAAATTGAATTAACAGTAGAGAAGCTGCAGAGAGGTCTGTTAAACTAGGACTCTGCTTCCTGGTCTGCACCCTGGGGGGTCAGGGTTTTGGAGGACTAATAAATGTGGCCAGATTCCTAGAAAGAAGAGCTGCACCATCCAAAGTGGGATGGATGTCGTCTCTCCGAATCAGACCAGGCTTTCCCCAAAAGGATTGCCAATTATTAATGTAGCCCACGTTGTTTTCAGGACACCACCTAGACAACCAGCGGTTGAATGACGACATGCGGCTAAACATAACATAATTAAACCAACTCACAGCACCCATTAAGAAACTGAAAATTTTGCGTTTCTAATTTTTGGCTAGATCAATTCAGAGTTGAGGATATGAGTCAGGGTTTGTTAAACTTGTTTTGTGTAATGCGCCTTTGTTACGCAGATCCCTCACTGATATTGAATCACAGTGAGCCTCTTTGATTTGTTCAACTCTGCTATTATTTGGGCTATTTTGTCAAATTTAATCAATTAGGTTATGTAGTAAATTGGTGCATGTAATAATAGAAATTCATTTTTTCTGTTTGTCTTTCCAGACCTCCTGCAAGTTGGAAAAGAGGAGGATTTCTCTGAGCAGCAGCTCTGGAAACAGGAGAGGAATTCCAGTTTGGACCAAGAGGAACCAGAACCTCTGCAGATGAAAGAAGAGCAGCTAAAGCCAGAAGATCCCTGGACTAAAGAGGAAACCATGGAGCTCCCCATCAGTGAGCAGGAGGAGCAGCTGCTTCTCAAGCAGGAGACTAGAGAGACACATTTCTCATGTTTGACGTGTGGAGAAAGTTTTCTAAAAGAAGAACAGTTGAAGACTCACAGGAAATCTCACACAGGTGAAAGACCTTTTTCCTGTAAGACCTGTGAGAAAACATTCAAAAGAAGAAAGAACTTGAATGAACACATGAGATTACACACAGGTGAGAAACCTTTCAAATGTGCGTCTTGTGGAAAAAGCTTCAATAAATCTCACCATCTTCATGAACACTTAAGAATTCACACAGATGAGAAGTTGTTTTCTTGTACGATTTGTGATAAAAGATTTAATCAAAAAAGCGCTTTGGCTTCTCACATGGTAAGTCATTCAGATAAAAGGCCTTTTTCCTGTAAGTCCTGTGGGAAAATGTTCAAAAGAAGAAATGATTTGAACGACCACATCAAAGTTCACACGGGTGAGAAGAATTACGAATGTCCGTCCTGTGGGAGAAACTTCACTCAGAAATCTCATCTTCACAGACACATCAAAACTCACACAGGTGAGAAGAGTTATGAATGTCTCTCCTGTGGGACAAACTTCACTGATAAATGTACTCTTGACAGACACATTAGGACTCACACAGGTGAAAAGAATTATGAGTGTCTCTCCTGTGGAAAGAAATTTGCTCAAAAGTTTAATCTTGACAGACACATCAGAACTCACACAGGAGAGAAGCCTTTCTTTTGTTCAATTTGTGGGAAAAGTTTTACTCTTAAAGGCAGTTTGACTAAACACAAATCAACCCACCTGGGTGAGAAACAATTGTCCTGCACAATATGTGGATTGAATTATTCCAAAAAGATCGATTTTGTGCTTCACATGAGAAGTCACATTAGTGAGACGCCACAGGGCTCAGATTTCAGTCAGGCTGCTTATTTTTTTGTTTGAAACCAAAAATGAAAAGAGCAAAAATGCTCTAGTGTTATGCTAATATGAGAGAATTAATAATAATATTTATTTTATTCCTTTCTTATTTAGAACAGAGCTTTAGTGGCACAAAGCAGATGCTGGGGGGTGTTCAGACCTTCTGCTGCTTGGAGAGAAAAACGTGCCGAGAAGCTTTTAGGTGTTCAGGAGAATTCAGTCATTGCTAAGCTGCATGTTATGCTAATAATAAAATGTTTTAGTTTTTGTCTAAAACCGTAATTATTGGGGTTATATTTCTGTGGTCCAATTATCTATATACACTGTGAAAACTTTGTAATATTGATACTTAATCAGACCTTATATTGCTAAGAGACTCTTCTATATGTACAGAGCTTCACACACACAGTCGTTGGCATTAGTTTAATGATGCGCATTCTCATACTCTCGTCTTCCGCTTCCTCCGGGTTCAATAGACGTTCCATTCTTTACCTAAAGCCCCATTTCCACCACCCTCTGAAAACCGATCCGTGCTGAGCTTGGATCAGTTAACCGTGCCGAGCTCGGCTCCTTACGACCGTTTACATATCACACTAACGTGGTTCCTCGCCACCTGGTGACGATCTATGGTATTACTGCTCATTAGAGGGAAACATGCAAACCAACATGGCGGCGCCTCTAACATTCAGGAAGTTTGCTGTCAGGCGAAGAACCTTATTGAATTTACTTGACAGAGTCGGCTTTCAGGAAGTGGATACGATAAACGATAGTCTAATCAGGGCTTCCAGATGCAGGAAACGATGACAAACGTTGAGGTTCATCACTCTGCTGAGCAGAATCATGACTAGATATCGTGTGGAACGGTAGGGAAGCTAGGATTTTTATGAATGTCTGAAGTTTCCTAAATACGGAGGCTGACTGTAAGGAGATGACCCAGTCTGCTCATATGGTCTTTGTTATCTGAGAACCGAGCCAGAACTGAACCACGGCGAGCCCTCCTGATGAACTAGTACCACGTTAGCATGGTTCGGTTGTGTCTGGCACGGTCCTGTTCAAGTCGTGCGAAACATTTACACTAAACAGTTACCTCAGCATGGTTTCAAAAGTCTAAATGGGTCTTAAGGCTACGTTCACACTGCAGGCCATTTTTTGTGTGAAATCTAATTGTTTAGTATGGTCGTTCACATTTCCAAATCTATGCGACCTGTATGTGATCTCCTGAGTGAACTGCATTCACACAACCTAAATGTCCTGCATGCGCAGCAGAGGATGATGTCACCAGCCAGTGCGTTCTGCGTCCGCAGAAGTAAAGGTGGAAGGAAGTGGGTGCCAGACCTTTAACACAATCTTTTCAAGCAGGCTGATTGTCGTCCTCCATTGTTGTTTTATTTCTTCCTGCTTCTGCATAGCAAGACACAGAGCTGTGACCTTTGATGAGTATTGATGACTCTGAGGTGGGATGAATGCGCCCTGGCCGTTCAGACACGGAACGCATTTGAAATGATCAGATCCGTGTCGGATTCAGGACCGCAAAGCCAAGTGGCCTGGATTGCACTGGAAACAATCAGCCATGAAAAGATCAAACCCAGGTCTGATCATGTCGGCAAGAAAATGTGATTTGGGTGACTTCAGACTGCAGAGTGAACGTGGTCTAAGAGTAGCTGGACGTGTCAGCAGAGGAAATCTGCTCCTCCGATCCAGTCTTGGAGAAGTGAAAGAAGACGAATATGAAAACCAATAGTTGAGATGAACAGATAAAGACTGAGTTATTCCTGACGCAGGTACATTCGTTAAGGAAATAAGAAACAGACATACCTTCAGCAGCTATCCTCTCTGTATCGGACCTTTAGCTGACTTTAGGGGGGCGTGTACGCCACACTACATGTAGAAATGGAGAACACAGATGTTTATTTTCAAAGCCTCTCCGTGGGCTTTAGAGGCTGGACTCTAAAAACTTGAAAATGTTTCTCTGAAGAACAAAACAAGATTAAAATGGCTGCTGTCGTTTGATTTAAAGTTGGTATTATTGCTGAACGGTTTGAACATTCTTTCTCCTGGTTTTAAAGCCTTTGGAATAATAATGTATTTAAAGAAGTGTAACACTCCTCTAAACGTTTAACGTTTCTGATCGTAAAGTTGTTTGTTTTTGTTTCTTAAGTGTACTTTGAACTAATTGTCATAGTTTTGTTCTTGGTTGTGTACATTTTCTATTTTCTCCAATGATTCAGGAAAGCTACTGTCTGTTTTTATAACAATGCTTTTTATTGTGTTCTATTCCTCGCAGAATGTTTTTATTAATGTAATAATGTCTTGATAAATTAACCAAATAATTAAAATCTTAATGGAAACGGAGAGTTTTTTTTTCTTCCTTTATTTTTTGGTAGTCTTTTTAGCACCAAATTGTAATGTGAATATTTAAAGTAATCACTGTTGACCGGATGTTATTGTGTTGGAATATATAGGAAATGGATTTTTCCAGCCACACCACTCAGTTCCCTGAATGACACTTTGAGATCCTTTAAAACCGTAACTTTTATATTTAAACCTGGTTTGAAAATAAGATCTCCTCTAATTTCATCTGTAAATCGGAAGGGACAAAGCTAATTTATATCGCAAGTTTGTGTTGCTCAAAGCCCGCTTTTGAAATGCGTGTCAGCCAATAAGCTGCGTGCCTTAAAGTGAACTCTCAGCTACCATGATATGCAGTAGAAACACTTCCGAACTTTACTGCTCAGCCTTCTGGGGTCGTTTTCCAGCATCCGCTTTGATTAAGGTTCCCGCAGATCCTAAAAAGGGTTAAAAGGCTCTTATTTCTTATCGGATGTAACGGATTGATCCAAATCTCTTTGAGCTGCTGTTGGACGAACAGACTGGACCAAAGACGGGCCTGCAGAAAACCGAACTGAGCCAAAGGCCTTCCCTCCACCGAACCAAAAACAGTAACTGCCCTTCCCCCTCCTCCCATCTGATGCTTAAAAGTGCTCAGTTTGGGTGAACTATAACTAGATAGAATAGCCGCGTTGGTGTTTTTATTGGAAAATAAGCTTCTGATTCAACTGCTGATGATTTTAAAAGTTTCACTGAATGCTAAAGCTCACTACAGACCGAACAAGTCACATGCTACTGAAGCTAACTGCTACATCGTGAGTTAACCCTCTCTTTGTTTAGGTTGGACCCGACCTGAACCAGAACCCCTGGGGCCAGCTAAGCTAACGGGTCTTACAGCCTCATCATAGTTTAATGCATTCCTGAGTCATGATCCATCTTTCACCATAAACTGAATGAAACTTCACTGTTTTTGACTGCAGTCAACATCTCTGTGTGTGTCAGGGTTTATTTACATTTCATCTGCTGCTATTATAAAGGACACTTTTAAATGCATTAAGCCTTAAACTTTGAAAATCTCAGACTTTCAAAGGGCTCTTAAACCCTCTTCCCTTAAATTTCTCTTCCCACTTATTTTCAGTAGTGTTTAGTGTTTTGCTTAGTTATTAAATATAATACTGTGTGATTGTAGCTAATAAAGATATCATTGTATTTTAATCTGTGGTCTTTGTGTTCATTTTACACAGTGAAATATTTATCACTCAGGTTCGATTCACTCTTCTTTCAGTAGCATCTGAATGAACAGAGACACATTTATTTGTTTGGTGATTAAAATGACAGAAAAAAATGTCTTTTTATTTCCTGTTTCTTTTTTTTTTGCATTGATCACTCCATGTTTTTAACATTTGTTGTGTTTCTAGGAGCTGATTTTCATGTCTGTAGTGGTGAATCCCCGGGTGCTTGTTTTCTTCTTGATTTGAGGTGCATTTTTTTTTTTTTTTAATGGTATTGTGTCTTATATTTTGATTTCCTTCCAGTTATTTCCACCGTTGGCCACAGCTCTTGGTCCAGCTATGTTATTACATTTGTATGGATAAATGGGATTTTCAAACTTGTGTATTCAATAAAGCCACTAATGTAAGCTGGACTGTTCTTCCCTCTTAGTCAACAAACCTGTGTGGCTCACTTCGCCCTACTTGCCACATTAAGTAACATCAGTACAGATTTTAATCTAATCACTCCTCTCCATTACCAACAGCTGATTTAGTAGAGGACATTTCAGCAGCAATAGATATAAAACAATATCTTGTAATTATAGATACTGATCTTCAAAAAGATTTTAATACATTAGATCATTTTGTAGGTTGGTAAGTAGTAAGGAAAGCTAATGTTAATCTGTCTCTCAGATCTGTGTATTTAGGAACTATTAGGGACAATATTCTAATTACAGCTAATTTTCCAGTTTTTTTCCTCTTTGCTCTAAAAATAGCAATTACTAAATAAGGAGCACATTGAACAGCTGACCTGCAGAACTACAGGCCCATCTCTAACCTTCCCTTCATCAGTACGGCTCATCCCTAACTCCTCTGCTATTTTCTATTTTTATTAACAGTCTGCATTAAGTCTGTAACATCCAAATACTTCTCCTGTTCAGCTCCTGTTCAGGCATCTCACTAATTCACTAACTCAGTATCATCGTATTCCGCTCTGTCCAGGATCAGGTCCTGGCGGCAGCGGTCTCTGCAGAGACTCCCAGACTTCCCTCCTCCTACACACCTCCTCTGCTGGGGGAGACACACAGTCCCTCCAATGGTCCCGGGTCGTCCCCTGGGCCTTCTGCAGGCGGGCCGTGCCTGGAACACCTCAGAGGGAGGCATCTGAAGATCCCCGTGCAAACTCAGCTCAGATGATTTTTCAGATGATATTTCAGTTCAATGCTTTTCTGGTTTGTGTTCATAAGTTCATTAGTTCATTCAACAACCATGTTTTGAGGTACCATGCATTGCTGCTTGATTCATTTTCTTTTTCGTCATTAAAATTTGGTAAAAAATATGTCGTTTTTGTTGAATAGAGGAAGAAATAACAATATTGCCTATAAATGGCTCAAGAAAACAATAAAAGAACCAGGGGGGCACATATCTTGGATAAGAGAGGTTCAAAATCAGTATCTGCCTTAAAAGCCTGAATCAGTTCATCTCTAACCTCCAGCCTCCTCCTGCTCACTGATGGGGAGCTCCATGGTTTCCTCTTTAGTCCAGGGATCTTCTGGCTTTAGCTGCTCTTCTTTCATCTGCAGAGGTTCTGGTTCCTCTTGGTCCAAACTGGAATTCCTCTCCTGTTTCCAGAGCTGCTGCTCAGAGAAATCCTCCTCTTTTCCAACACAATCCTGCAGGAGGTCTGGCAATAATAATACATTTTATTTCAAGCGACGTCAAAACACTCAAGGACACTATACAGGTGAAAACAATAAGAGATAAAAAAGGCAACACAAACTACATGCCTGTCCGCCCTCCAGCCAAGTATCTCCTTATCTGTACAGTCCCCACAAACAGGAACCAAGGAGCAACCACAAGTCATCCACAGTGAGTCCTTCCCTGGCTTTATTTTAGTATTGCCCTGAAAATTCCCATGGACCTAGAACTCATCATCTGATCATCATCTGATCTCCCTCTAGTGTTTCCGGTTCCGGTTCACCTGACCGCTGGATATTCCCAAAGCTGAGAATCTATGGTTTTTGTCCCTTTGAGTGTCACTTCTTCTGTTCTACTAATACTGCAGTGTCCATATAATTTGTAAAAATCCATGCATAATTATAATAAAGCAACCTATATGCGTAAATCAAGCGGAACACTATGGCAATAGCCCTACTGCTCCATTTGTAAAAGTAAAATCTGTCGGGCTCTTTTTGGCATCAAGACAATTATTCTTATTGCCACATTGCCAGACAGGGCAGTGTAAAAAAAAAAAAAAAAAAAAAAAAAACTTTTAATCCTCAATATTTGTAGAATCAATATACATTTTCTACATTTTATTTAGAAGGTTTTAGAAAATGATTCACTAATTTATTTAAACCCTCAGGTTGATGACTAGCTGTTGAACTTCACCCTATGAAACTCCTCCCTGCCAGGGGTCAGACATCAAACGGAGAGAATCACATAAAGTCATTACTGCTGAGAGCTGGAAGATCAAACAGCTCAACAGAGCTATGGCTCCGGGTCAGTCTGACAGCTTGGGCAGAAACAATGAAAATAATCATGAAAAAAAAGTTATTGAAATAATCAACTAATTCTGTAATTGATTAATCATAAACTGAACTGCAGACTCTTAAAAGAGCAGTAATTATACCAGAATAGTAAAACATATATAAACATTTTTCACCATAAATATAATCTATCCTCAACTCCTTGTGTGGTGCAAAGTTTAGTTTCAGTTGGTCTATATTTTGCATATCATCTTCTCTAACGGAACTTTTCTTGATTTTTAATAAGAATTATATAGATTGATTAGCAAAATAATCGTTAGTTGCAGCCCTACTGACAACTGAATAAAAATAAAAAATACTATTATTCAGTTCAGTTTATTTATATACCGTAGTGCCAATTCACATCACATGTCATCTCAAGCCACTTTACAGTGGTTTTATACACCAGTGTCTGCAGCTTTTGTGAACCTATTATTGAAATTTAGGATTATTCTTATTCTTCTCTATTCAAGCGTGAATGGGTCTAAAGCTAATTGAGCCCAAGGTAGCATTAAATGCAGCATTTAAGCTATCACCTTCAACGTTTAAGTCCCCCACTGTGATGACCTTGTCAGTATTTAACACTAAATTAGATAGAAACTCTGAAAACTGGTCTACTGACGTATATCAATGTCACGATGATTATTTTTGCATATCTTAAATTATTTCAGCAAAGAAATGCTCAAAATAATGACAAATACAAATGATCCGTGCCAAACAATGTTTAGAAAATGAACCAAAATTTCAGAACAATGTTCTTAGAGTTTATGTGAAACCTGAAATGTGACTTCCTCATCCTCTGAGCATTTTAACGCAATAAAATATATACTGGAGCTTTAGGTCGGCTCAGAATTTCATAAAAAACAAACCTTTGTGACTGATATAAAGCCATAAAAAGAAACTTATTGCCATGATCCATGAGGTTTTACTTCTGCTTGGTGAAATAATCAAAAAGTAATTACATGAATGAAAAGCATCCAGAGCCGATGACAGAAACAGACGATGCATTCCTTTAATCATAGCAGGTAAATAAAACAGAATCAAGCAAAAACTTTAAAAGGCAGAAACATTAAACTTTTAGTGTTTAACTTCTTTAAATAATTCAAACAAAATGTTCAGCAAAAATATCAACTTTATATCATAACAGCAGAACCTTTAATCTTGATGAACTCTTTAAACAAACATGTTTCAGTGTTTTAGCATTTTAGTTTAATAATGAACTTTTTGAACTTAGATCTTAAGCTTCCCAACGTTTAATTATTTTAGCAGGTTTACAATATTACGCCTTATCAAGTTTTCATGTAGAGATTAATGCTGTTAGTACGTTTTCCTCCAAACTTGACTTGAAAAGATCTTAACCTGAAAGTTAAGTCAAAAGACGGACATTTTACCACGAGTCAAACATGGAAAAGGTCTTTTATGTGCCTTCCTGTGTTCCTGTGTTCAGTGTTCATACAGGCAGTTTGTTTACATTTTTAAAGCAGAAACAAAAAAAAAATCTATGTTTTCGTTTATTCAAACAAAATTAGAAAATGGAAAACAAAAAATCATCAAATTCCTTATTTTTTGCACAAAAAAATCCCATTTTCAAATTCCCATTTTCATTTTATGCACACACAAAAAATGAAACTTTCCAGATTTGTCATTTTAGCACAATAAAACAAAAAGAAAATCCTGGTATATTTTGGGTTTCAGACTAAAACAAAAACAGTCTGGATGAAGGCTGAGCCCTGTGGCGTCTCACTGCTGTGGCGTCTCATGTGAAGAATCAGATCTTTTTGGTTGCTGTATTTCAGCCCGCATGTTGTGCATGGAAAGCGTTTCTCACTCGTGTGAATTGTTATGTGTTTAGTCAAAGTTCCTTTTTGACTAAAATTTCTGCCACAAATGGTACAAGAGAACGGTTTCTTACCTGTGTGAGTTCTCATGTGAGAAGTCAGATTAGATTTTTGAGTGAAACTTTTATCACAAATCGAACAGCAGTACGGTTTCTCACCTGTGTGAATTTCAATGTGTCTATTAAGATTAGGTCTATAAGTAAAGCGTTTTCTGCAGAAGTGACATTCAAAAGGCCTCTCTGCTGTGTGAGTTCTCAGATGTACATTGAAATCATCGATTTCTTTAAATGTTTTTTTACAGGTGTTACAGGAAAAAGGCCTTTCATCTGAGTGGGTTGTCAGGTGGTAAGACAAACTACCCTTTCCAGTAAAGCTTTTGTTACAGATGGTACAGGTGAACGGCCTCTCACCTGTGTGAGTTATGAGGTGTCTGTCGAGACCATATTGATCAATGAAAGTCTTTCCACAGGACGGACATTCATAGATCTCCTTACCGCTGTGAGTTCTCATGTGAACCTTTAAATGGGTTTTCTTTAGAAAGCTTTCTCCACATGTCAAACATGGGAAGCACTTCTCTCCCTTGTGACTTTTCAAGTGTTGAACTAAATCATTGTTCAGAGAAAAAGATTCGCCACAGATTGTGCAAGAGTGAGACCTGTTATCCGTGCGACTTCCCTCTTGCCTTTTAAGTGTTTGAACATCATTGTTATGCTCTTTGGTTCTCTGACATCCCTTATTCTCTGTGGGACTTTTATTTCCCTCTGAGTCTATTTGATGGATTTCTTCTGGATCCTGGTTCTGACTGTCACTAGAGTTCTGAGAGACGACTTGGTTGCTGATGGGTTCTGGTTCAATTTGGCCCTTTTCCTCGTGATCAGAAATAACCATAAATGTCTCTCCTTCCTCCTGCTTGAGAAGCAGCTGCTCCTCCTGCTCACTGATGGGGAGCTCCATGGTTTCCTCTTTAGTCCAGGGATCTTCTGGCTTTAGCTGCTCTTCTTTCATCTGCAGAGGTTCTGGTTCCTCTTGGTCCAAACTGGAATTCCTCTCCTGTTTCCAGAGCTGCTGCTCAGAGAAATCCTCCTCTTTTCCAACCTGCAGGAGGTCTGGAAAGACAAACACAGGAGAAAGACGTAATGTTGGAGGGGAAAGGAAGGAAACTTCACTTCAATCCTGTTTGTATTGGATCTAAGTTCATATAACCAGACTGCAACTACATCTTCCAACATACACTGCAGCTTGGACATCACCCCATAGGTTATAGAAGGTCAGTGAATGCCCCGCACGTCGTCTTTTGCAGTTAACAGTGTAAACAAAGGCACACCTGTTTGAAACACGTGGCAAGAAGGGTGAACATTTAACCCAGAGTTTCCTCATCTAAATTCCAAAGCCACTAAACATCTATTGCTTGTAACTTCTTATCGTCTCCCTGGTCTGAAGATCAGTTTTCAGAGTTCCTTTCTGATTTGGTATTAAATACTGACAGGGTCATCATAGTGGGAGATTTTAACATCCATGCTGACATTGAAGGCGATAGCTTAAGAGCAGCCTTTAATGCTATCTTAGACACTATTGGCTTTGTTCAAAATGTGAATAGTCCCACGCATTCTCATCTTCATACTTTGGATCTTGTGCTGACATACGGCATAGAATGTGAAGAAATAACAGTATTTCCTCACAACCCTGTCCTCTCTGACCACTTTCTAATAACCTTCAGGATTACTTTAACAGAGTTCTCCTCCCCCAAAAGAAGGTTACATTTTAGTAGATCTTTATCAGATAGTGCAGTTATAAATTTTAAATAATTTGTTTCACTTTCTCTTCTGTTTCGGTGAGCAGGGCTGCAGAGTGCTAAAGTTTAGTTTATTCGCCTTCACATATTTATTTGAAACATACAGCCAACTTCCAGGCAACTTAGCAAAGTGATCAGCATTAATTAAAACTTTAAATGAAATAACAGCGATAGATTTAGTATTTTTTACTCTTTAAACAAACATGTTTCATTGTTTTAGGACAGTTTAGTCAACACTAGACTCCAGACTCTAAAGCCAGCCCTTTGGTTTCCCATAGATCATTTGTTTTACCGGGTTTGCGATATTATATCTTATCTGATCAGGTTTCCATGTCAACAGTGGAATTATCAATGTTCATGAAAGCTTTTCTCCAACCTTGCCTAGAAAAAAGATCTTTAAGCTGTCAGTTTATCATGTAATGAGTTGCAGGAGTTTCTAGATGGACATTTTTGTTGTCATGAATCAAACATGGAAAGGTCTCTACTGTTCATTCCTGAGGCGTCACACTGCTGTAACTTCTAATGACGAGCATGAAATCTTTTGTTAAAACATAAGCCCCATTTCCACTACCCTAACATCGGTCCATGCATGGTAACCGCGATACCTGTTGAGTGTAAATGGAACGCAAACTTAACTGGACCGTGCTAGACACAACCAAAGTGCACTAAACTGGTACTAGTTCATCAGTAAAGCTCGGCGTGGTTCAGTTCTGGCTCGTTTTTCTGATAACAAAGAGCTCATGAGCAGACTGCTTCATCTCCTTACAGTCAGCTTCCAGTAGTTGGCAGTAATGTACATCATTATCGCTTGCCAACCGACATAAAACAGAAGAACAACTGTAAACAACAATCGGAATCTTCTTAATACTACATTTTATTAAATGGCTTCAAAAGAGTGTGGTGATACTAAAGGATGTCTTCTTTGCCTGACTCTCTGCAAACAACGAAATATCACAATTATAACCAAACGTAACTTCCTGAATGTTCTGGGCACGATTTTGATTTGCTTTATTCCCTCGTTCAATTCTAGCAGTAGCACCAAAGATCAGCCCTAGGAGGCGAGGAACCCGCTAGCGTGGTGTATAAACGTAAGGAACCAAGTTCTGCATGGTCAACTGATCCAAGCTCGGTCCGAACTCGGCATGGAACAGTTTCAGAGGGTAGTGGAAACGGGGCTATAGTTTGTTTCACACTTTATGCATGAATAATGTTTCTCACCTGTGGTTCTTTAACTCTAAAAGTAACGGCCTTTCATCTGAGTGAGTCATCATGTATTTAAATGTTTTTTTTAGTCAAACGTTTCTCACAGATCATACAGGACAAGGAATTCTTACCTGTGTGAGTTCTCATGTGAACCATTAAATGTTCTTCCTTTAGAAAGTTTTCTCCACATGCCAAACATGGGAATGGTTTCTCTTCCACGTCTCCTTCCTCCTGCTTGAGGAGCAGCTGCTCCTCCTGCTCAGTGATGGGGAGCTCCATGGTTTCCTCTTTAGTCCAGGGATCTTCTGGCTTTAGCTGCTCTTCTTTCATCTGCAGAGGTTCTGGTTCCTCTTGGTCCAAACTGGAATTCCTCTCCTGTTTCCAGAGCTGCTGCTCAGAGAAATCCTCCTCTTTTCCAACCTGCAGGAGGTCTGGAAAGACAAACACAGGAGAAAGACGTAATGTTGGAGGGGAAAGAGAGGAGACTTCACTTTAATCATCCATGTGTTGATCTAACTGCTTATAACCAGACGGGGACTACATCCCCCAGCAGGCATTGCAGCTCTCACACAGGTTCTGCTACAATGTAATTCTGGCAATAGACTGAAATCTGAACTCCCTTCCCAGGACTGTTCAGGGGCCTGTTTCAGAAAGGAGGTTAAGTGAAAACTCTGAGTTTGTTAACCCTGAAATGAGGGAAACTCTGGGTTTTCTGTTTCAGAAAGGGAGGTAAGTTAAACCTGAGAAAGCAGAGTAAGTCAAGCCCGTTTCTGAAAGAGAGGTAACTTATACTCAGAGTCAGTTACCATGGCAATTTACTCTGTGAACCTAACCTGGTCGGGAGCAGGTTTTCTTCAGAAAATCCAGAGTTTATTTTGGTCTCCTCCCCTTTTTTAAAGAGGAAGTGGTGTTTAAACACCTCATTGATTCTTTGGGGACATACAGTATTCATTGCACACATTTCAGTCACGTAGAGCGCATCAAAGGGAATGAAATGGCATGTCCTTTTATGGATGATCCTGTTTGTAAAGCCAGGTAGCTACTCTACTCCCATGATGTGCTCAAGGCTTACCTGCTTGAAGTATGTTTTTATATTTCATTTTCAGCTGCTGCCATGTTCTTTTGATGCCTGCAGGATTGCACCTATCCATGGAAACTAAATTAGGTTTAATAAAATACTGTTCCTCCAGTTTCACCTCTGATATTATAACAGTTGGGTAAGTTACTCTAAAATAGTTCTTAATTACTAACTACAGATTTTATCTTCAACAAGTCTAATTAGATTAATGTAATAATTACTGTCTCTAGAAAGTATTGGTCTACTTACTAATTTGTTTTACTTATTTATTAATTACTTTCTAAATCCGAAATCAACCTCAACCACTTGAACAATACAAGGAGAGACAAGAAACTGCACTTCTAATGCTTTCAAATAAACAATATTCAATAGGGGGTTTTCAGGTGACGTCACGCTCACGTGACTACTCAGCGCGTCCGCCATATTGGGTGGCAGCCTTAGGCAGTATTGACAGTGAAAAATTGTGAAATTGTGTGTAATTGTTGGTTGCACGGCCGTGGAGGTGGAGATCAACGCTCTTTCTATCGCATACCAGCCGTAATCGTGAATCAATGTGAAAAAACAAAACAGCTATCTGAACAACGCCGTCACCTATGGCTGACACGGATATCCAGGTCCGATTTGGACGGTTTTAAAGGAATAGTACACCCAAAACATGATTAGCCTTCATTTTCTACTCACCCCCATGCTGAACAACACTCTGGAGTACTTTTTTGATATCTCAAATGCATCTGGAGATCTGGGAGGCTTCTTGCTGTCTGCTGACATTCAAATAATGGAGGTCTATGGCGCCCGAGACAGAAAGGTCCATAAAAGTCCACAAAAACGTGTCAATATTCCTCCATACTGCTCGTCCAATGTATTCCAAGTGTCCTGAGTGGGTAGCGTCCAGAATTTACTCGAAACGAAGTCATTTAGAATGTTTTTAGAGCATAAACAGTAGTGCATAGGATTTCCTGAAAGCGCGCTCCTGCGAGTTCACGAGTCTACGGAAACCGCGGCAGACCAAACCAGATGAAAGTGCGCATTCAGCTCGGCAAAGAACTCATGCTCTTCCTCAACACTGAAGTCCTCAGACATTTTTCTTTCGTTGTTTCTTTCTTTGCACAGGTAAACAGCACATTTCTTCTTCTACGCTTGCATTATCGGCAGAGCAGACGCTGAATGCGCACTTTCATCTGGTTTGGTCTGCCGCCGTTTCCGTAGACTCGTGATCGCGCTTTTAGGAAATCCTATACACTACTGTTTATGCTCTAAAAACATTCTAAATGACTTCGTTTCGAGTAAATTCTGGATGCTACTCACTCAGGACACTTGGAATACATTGGACGAGCAGTATGGAGGAATATTGACACGTTTTTTGTGGACTTTTATGGACCTTTCTGTCTCGGGCGCCATAGACCTCCATTATTTGAATGTCAGCAGACAGCAAGAAGCCTCCCAGATCTCCAGATGCATTTGAGATATCAAAAAAGTACTCCAGAGTGTTGTTCAGCATGGGGGTGAGTAGAAAATGAAGGCTAATCATGTTTTGGGTGTACTATCCTTTAAGCTGGAATACGCCAGAGTCTGCAGTGCTCACTTTGTCACAGGTATTTAACTGTCAAGCATTTAAAACATGTAAGAATATATTAATAATAGGGCTTGGGCGTCATGACGTATTACTTTCCGTGGCCGCAATGTTGACCGTCTCCGCCGCCGCTATTCAGACTACTGCCTATGACTACCGCGTACTGGACTCCCTCTCTCAGCCGTGTTTTAATTTGATTAATTTCACCTTAACTTGATTTCAACCAGCGGGAAAAGGCTCAAATATGTGAGAAACCCGGAGGGTTTAGGGAGGTTTGGCAGTTAACATTACTAACCAAACCTTTGAAACACATAGCAGCTCGTTAAAAGTACATTACATGCCTGAGTGGTTGTTAGCACTAACGGTTAGCACTGTTTGCTGGCTTTATGAGCTGCAGCTCCTGAACCCATCCATTCGTAAACTGCACATGAGACTCCAAGGACTTGTAGCTTTGGAACTGTTCGCGCACCGCCGGCTGTTAGCCACCTAGCATAGCGAGCCCTGCGTCAGATTGTTTACATTTTTACCATCTTATTAAAACTCACCCGTCCACGTATGATGGCGATTTCCTTCATGTACATCACTTCGACATCTCGTACCCAACCAGATGTGAACTGGTTGTGAGCCTCTAGACCCTTGTACGCTCTCATTTCCTCAAGAGTGTGCAGAGGGTTTTCACTGAACACCGGGTAATGAACTATGTCACCGTGCTGTACATTTGGCCAATCATCTGGATTAGTGCTAAACAAGGCACCGTGGAGGACATAGGGGTCCATATGGTCGATCACGGAACATTTCCTCAGATATGTTCCATGATCTGGTGGCTCTAGCGTGCTGGCGTACTTATCCATTTGCGACATGATATATATGATATACGATAATATGCCACCCAAGATGGCGGACCGGAAGCTGGCCAGTGACGTCACTGAAAACCCCCTATTGCATGAATTAATCTTAAATTGACCAAAGTGTGTAACTAGAGGGAGAAAGTTCAAATCAAAATATACCTTTTAAAATTTGATATTAAATCCACTATTGTTTTATAGTCTTTAATTTAATTACAGTATTTATATGACTTAAGTAACTTAATTCATTACACCCAACACTGTATAAAAGTAATTAAAATGTAAACTTACGCATTGACTCGAGCAGCTATTTTCACCCAAGCTAACTCTCTCTCCTTCGCCGCTGCAGCCGTGTTGCTTTTTTTTAAATACATGTTCAAATTCTGCATATGCTTGCATAAACACATCCAGTTCTGCTGGTGAGAAATATGCACACCTTTTTTTATCTGATGCTGTTGCCATGGTGACTCGTAATATCTGTGCTCCATTGATAATGGCTTTTTATAGTTGTGGTGCACGCGCTTAACTCAGAGTCAGTCCATTTAGAGTTGGTTGAACTAACTTATTTCAGCTGTTCTGAAACCCAAAACTCAGAGTTTCCAATCTCAGGATAAGTCAACTCAGAGTTCAAGTTTTAACTCAGAGTTGGTTGAACTTCCTTCTTGAAACAGGCAACAGCTCATTTCAGCTGGTTATGTTGAAAGTTGTCAAAATTACACTGAAATTAGGCCAATCTCACGATTTTGATGAGCTCAACAATAACGAAAACTAATGGCCCTCCCTAATTACCCTCATAGGAAAGGAGAATGCTATGAAAGTATAAAGGCTGCACCCTTCAGACTGAGGCTGGGATTTTTAAAAGCCCTTGTTTTGTTTTTTAGGGTCTGCAGGGAAAGATGCAGCCTATGATAAAGCAACAACAACAACAACAACAAAAAAAAACAACCTAGAACTGTTTTTAATGCACCAGACAGACTCCTTCCATTTTGTCTCCCAGTGGGTCAATATTGGCATGGGAGTAAAATCACTATTTATTGCCATATTTCTCCCAGCTATCAAAATAAATGTGTAGTTAAAGAGAAAGCAAGTGCTGTAGATATTCATCAGAAGATATTGATCATTTAGTTATTTTGGCATCCATATTGTTTGGGGTTTGATTCAGTCTGAGAGGCAATCACAGTGGAAGACTCCACTGTGATTGGATGGATGGATTGATGGATGGATCAGGTGGTTCCTACCTATGGTTCCTAGGCTAGTGTCTCCAGGTAGCCTGATGAGGGCAGCGTTAGTATCAGGTGGTTCCTACCTATGGTTCCTAGGCTAGTGTCTCCAGGTAGCCTGATGAGGGCGGCGTTAGTATCAGGTGGTTCCTACCTATGGTTCCTAGGCTAGTGTCTCCAGGTAGCCTGATGAGGGCGGCGTTAGTATCAGGTGGTTCCTACCTATGGTTCCTAGGCTAGTGTCTCCAGGTAGCCTGATGAGGGCAGCGTTAGTATCAGGTGGTTCCTACCTATGGTTCCTAGGCTAGTGTCTCCAGGTAGCCTGATGAGGGCGGCGTTAGTATCAGGTGGTTCCTACCTATGGTTCCTAGGCTAGTGTCTCCAGGTAGCCTGATGAGGGCAGCGTTAGTATCAGGTGGTTCCTACCTATGGTTCCTAGGCTAGTGTCTCCAGGTAGCCTGATGAGGGCAGCGTTAGTATCAGGTGGTTCCTACCTATGGTTCCTAGGCTAGTGTCTCCAGGTAGCCTGATGAGGGCAGCGTTAGTATCAGGTGGTTCCTACCTATGGTTCCTAGGCTAGTGTCTCCAGGTAGCCTGATGAGGGCGGCGTTAGTATCAGGTGGTTCCTACCTATGGTTCCTAGGCTAGTGTCTCCAGGTAGCCTGATGAGGGCGGCGTTAGTATCAGGTGGTTCCTACCTATGGTTCCCTAGGCTAGTGTCTCCAGGTAGCCTGATGAGGGCGGCGTTAGTATCAGGTGGTTCCTACCTATGGTTCCTAGGCTAGTGTCTCCAGGTAGCCTGATGAGGGCAGCGTTAGTATCAGGTGGTTCCTACCTATGGTTCCTAGGCTAGTGTCTCCAGGTAGCCCGATGAGGGCAGCGTTAGTATCAGGTGGTTCCTACCTATGGTTCCTAGGCTAGTGTCTCCAGGTAGCCTGATGAGGGCAGCGTCAGTATCAGGTGGTTCCTACCTATGGTTCCTAGGCTAGTGTCTCTAGGTAGCCTGATGAGGGCAGCGTTAGTATCAGGTGGTTCCTACCTATGGTTCCTAGGCTAGTGTCTCCAGGTAGCCTGATGAGGGCAGCGTTAGTATCAGGTGGTTCCTACCTATGGTTCCTAGGCTAGTGTCTCCAGGTAGCCTGATGAGGGCAGCGTTTAGTATCAGGTGGTTCCTACCTATGGTTCCTAGGCTAGTGTCTCCGGTATCCTGATGAGGGGGCCTTATATCAGGTGGTTTCCTACCTATGGTTCCTAGGCTAGTTCCCAGGGAGCCTGATGAGGGCGGCGTTTGTATCAGGGGGTTCCTACCTAGGTTCCTAGCTAGTGTCTCCAGGGAGCCCGATGAGGGCCGTTAGTATCAGGTGGTTCCACCTATGGTTCCTAGGCTAGTGTCTCCAGGTACCCCCAGAGGGGAGCTTAGTACGGTGGGGCCTACCTATGGTTCCTAGGGATGTCTCCTACCTGATGAGGGGGACGTCAGTTCAGGTGTTTTTCCCCCTAGGTTTTCCCAGGCTATGTCCTAGGTAGCCTTGGGGGCACGTTTGACGGGGCCACCTAGGTTCCTACTAGTTCCCAGTAGCCTGATGAGGGCAGGGGTTTTGTACAGGGTGTTCCTTCCTTTTTCCGGGTTGTCTCCAGGTCCTTAGGGGAACGTTGTTTGGGGGGTTCCACCATGGTTTTCCTAAAATAGGTCTCCGGTAGCCATGGGGGGGCTTAATCAGGTTTTCCACCTATGGGCCAGGCTGTCCCCAGGGACCTGATGAGGGCGGGGTTAGAAAAAGGGGTTCCTACCCATGGTTTTCCAGGCTATGTCTCCAGGTAACCTGATGAGGGGGAGCGTTAGTACAGGGGGGGTTTTCCTACCTAGGTTCCTGGGGTATTTCCCAGGGCCGAAGGGGGACGTTATACAGGTGGTTCCCCCCTAAGGGTCCTAGGGTAGTGTCTCAGGGAAGCCTGATGGGGCGGCGTTAGTATCAGGGGGTTCCACCCATGGTTCCTAGGGTATTCTCCAGTACCTGATGAGGGCGGCGTTTGTTCAGGGGTTCCTACCCATGGTTCCTAGGGTATGTCTCCAGGGTTTCCTGATGAGGCGGCGTTAGTATCAGGGGGTTTCCCACCTATGGTTTCCAGGCTATGTCCCAGGGAGCCTGATGAGGGCGGCGTTATATCAGGGGGGTTCCTACCTATGGTTCCTACAATTCTTTGGGGGCCTGATGAGGGCAGCGTTAGTATCAGGGGGTTTCCACCTATGTTCCTAGGCATGTCTCCAGTAGCCCGATGAGGGGAGCGTTAGTATCAGTGTTCCAAACCCATGTTCCAGCTGTTCTCCAGTAGCCGATGAGGGGAGCGCAGTATCAGGGGGTTCCTACCTTGGTCCTAGGCTGTGTCCAAATACCTGATGAGGGACGTTAGTATCAGGTGGTTCCTACCTAGGTTCCTAGGGTAGTGTCTCCAGGTAGCCTGATGAGGGCAGCGTTAGTATCAGGTGGTTCCTCCTAGGTTTCCCAGGCTAGTGCCCAGGACCTGATGAGGGCAAAAGTTAGTATCAGGTGGTTTCCTCCCATGCCTAGGGCTAGGCACCAGGTTCCAAGAGGGGGGGGTTAACGGTGGCCACCATGGTTTTCCCAGGGGTAGTTCCCAGGGGAGCCTTGAGGAGGGGGGCGGGCGTTTAAGTACAGGGGGGGTTCCACCTAAGGTTCCCTGGGCAAGTTCTTTTCCAAATAGCCTAGAGGGGCAACTTTATATAGTGGTTCCTACCATGGGGCCTTAGGTAGTGTCTCCAGTAGCCCGATAGGGCAAAACGTTAGTATCAGTTTACCCTAGGTTCCTAGGGGCTATGGTCTCCGTTTGCCTTGATGAGGGCCGTCCAGTTCCCATGGGTTCCTACCTTATGGTTTCCTAGGCTAGGTCCTAGGGCCTAGGGCAAAAACGTTAGTACAGTTGGGCCCCCCAATGGATCCAAACTAGTTCCCAGTAGCCTGATAGGGCACGTTATATCAGGGGGTTCCTACCTATGGTTCCTAGGCTAGGGCTCCAGGAGCCGATGAGGCACGTTAGTATCAGGTGGTTCCTACCTATGGTTCCTAGCTAGTGTCTCCAGTACCTGATGAGGGCCGTTAGTATCAGGTGGTTCCACCTAGTTTTTTAGGGTAGTGTCTCCAGTAGCCTGATAGGCGCGTTTGTATCAGGTGGTTCCTACCTATGGTTCCTAGGCTAGTTCCCCCGTACCTGATGGGGCAGCGTTAGTATCATGGGGTTTTAACCCAGGGCCAAGGGTAGTGTCTCCATTTTCCCATGAGGGCCCCCTTAGTATCAGGTGTTCCTACCATGGGCCTAGGCTAGTGCTCTAGGTAGCCTGAAAGGGGGGACGTTGATCAGTGGGTTTCCTACCTATGGTTTCCTAGGCTGGGCCTCCAGTAGCCTGATGAGGGCACTTTTTAATCATGGTTCCTACCTAGGGGTTTCCTAGGCTAGTGTCTCCAGGGAGCCTGGAGGGCGGGGTTTGTATCGGTGGTTCCCACCTTGTTCCCCCGGCAAAGGGCCCAGAACCTATGGGGCAGGTTAGTATCAGGGGTTCCACCCATGGGGGTTTCCCAGCTAGTGTCTCCAGTACCTGAGAGGCAGCGTTTGTATCAGGTGGGCCACCCATTTCCTAGGGTAGGTCTCCAGGTAGCCTGATAGGGGGAAGCGTAGATCAGGGGGCCCCTATGGGCCAGGGGGTAGTGCTCCGGTAGCCTGAGAGGGCGGGCGTTAGTAAAAATGGTTCCCAGGTTTTTAGCAGTCTCCAGGTAACCGAGACCTTAGTATCGGTGGTTCCACCCATGTTCCCGGAGGCTCCAAGGTACCATGGGGGCAGCGTTTAAACAGGGTTTCCTACCTTGTTTCCCCCCGGCTAGTTCCCAAAACCCTGGGGCAGCGAGATCAGGGTTCCTACCATGGCCAGGCTAGTGCTCCAGGGGAGCCTGAAGAGGGGGAGCGTTAGACAGGTTGGGTTCCCACCATGGGTTTTTCCCAGGCTTATGTCCTAGTAGCCGAGAGGGCAGCTTAATCGGGGTGGTCCTACCTTGGTTCCTAGCTGTTCCCAGAGCCTGATGAGGCACGTTTTGTATCAGTGGTTCCCACCTAAAGGTTCCTAGGCAGTTCTCCAGTAGCCGTGAGGGCACGTTTTTTATCAGGCGGGGTTTCCCACCTATGGTTCCTAGGCTTTTCTCCAGGGAGCCTGATAGGGCAGCGTTAGTATCAGTGGTTCCTACCAGGTTCCTAGGGTAGTGTCCTCCCGGGAGCCTATGAGGGAGCGTTTGATCAGGGGGGTTTTTCCACCTATGGTCCTAGGCTAGTGCTCCAGGGAGCCTGAAGGCGCGTTAGTAACAGGGGGTTCCTACCTATGGTTCCTAGGCTAGTGTCCCAGTACCTGAAGGGCAGCTTATATCAGTGGGCCTACCTATGGTTCCCAGGCTAGTGTCTCCAGGTACCTGATGAGGGCAGCGTTAGACATGGGTTCCTACCTAGGTTCCTGGGGATTCCCAGTAGCCCTAGGGGAGCGTTATATCAGGTGGTTTTTACCTAGGTTTTTAGGGTAGTGCTCCGGTACCTATAGGGGAGCGTTTTATCAGTGGTTCCCACCTATGGGCCAGGCAGTGTCCGGTAGCCGATGAGGCACGAGTACAGGGGTTCTACCCATGGGTTTCCCAGGCTAGTGTCTCCAGGTAGCCTGATGAGGGCAGCGTTAGTATCAGGTGGTTCCTACCTATGGGTTCCTAGGCTAGTGCTCCAGGTAGCCTGATGAGGGCAGCGTTAGTATCAGGCGGTTCCTACCTATGGTTCCTAGGCTAGTGTCTCCAGGTAGCCTGATGAGGGCAGCGTTAGTATCAGGTGGTTCCTACCTATGGTTCCTAGGCTAGTGTCTCCAGGTAGCCTGATGAGGGCAGCGTTAGTATCAGGTGGTTTCCTACCTATGGTTCCTAGGCTAGTGTCTCCAGGTAGCCTGATGAGGGCAGCGTTAGTATCAGGTGGTTCCTACCTATGGTTCCTAGGCTAGTGTCTCCAGGTAGCCTGATGAGGGCAGCGTTAGTATCAGGTGGTTCCTACCTATGGGTTCCTAGGCTAGTGTCTCCAGGTAGCCTGATGAGGGCAGCGTTAGTATCAGGTGGTTCCTACCTGTCCGGTGTAAGATGATCTGGGGGATCCTGGTGAAATCCAGCAGTCTGTGCTGATCATCCATCTTCTCCTCCTCGATCTGATCTAATCTTCCTTTAAACTCTGGGAATGTTTCTCCAGCAGGAGTTAACTGCTCGCTGACAAACTCTCCTTCCAGCTGGACTCAACACATTCTCACTGCAAACACTCACACATTAGCAGCCTCTCTGCTAGCACACGGAAAGTAAAGCTAATGCTAACAGCTGATAGCTGCACAGTCCGGCCGGCTTCTTCTTCTTCTTCCTCTTCTTCTTCTTGTGGTTGGTGGCGTTAATGCAGCAAACACATTAACGCCACCAACTGAAATGGAGTCTGAATCGGAATGAATTAATTCCACCAAAGATCTTGTTGTTGTTTTCGTCACATTCTTCTTCTTTATGGGATTATTGGTGGATGGAATCCAAGGTTAAGATGCATTACCGCCACCTACTGTGCTGGAGGATCAGCCAGAGCGTCTGACCAGCCTTGTTTTTTATTGTAAATAATCCAGTTTCCCTTATTATAATAATTATTTAATATATTAAATAATTAAAATATACAGTTTTTTAATTTTTTTTAGTTTAATGTTTGCTTTATTTCCTATTAATACAGCATTGCTGTATTTTTTCTCTGCTCAGCCTGTATTTAGAATCATTCCTCCATAATCATATCTGCCTGTTGGATGCTCACCCTGAATAAGTACAGATTCATTTCATTTTGATTTTCTCCAATTCCATCCATTTTCCCAGCAGTTTTTATACGTAGATTAGGTGTTGATCTGTAGTTCCGTCCTCCTAAGTCACTGCAATTCTGAGTTTACTTTCTTCATGATAACAGTATTTATTTTAGATTTAGTAAAATCATTTTCCATAATGCTATCTTCATTCAAAGACAGTTTGGCTATATTACCTGTAAACTCATTCCCTTTAACCCTTTTATGAGCAGGGACCCACGTGAACTTAAACTGAGACTAAATCTGGGCGAACACCATGCGATATTTACAAGCTGCAACTCAAAGTGTACAATGAAACTGCAGGGCTTAAAAGTTCCCAGCTGACGATGTCTGTTCTCAGATGAGAGAGATGGCGCTACTCGGACTGGTCAATCTGGAAGAAGAAGAAGAAGAAGAACTCCCTCGTTTGCGCATGCTCAGTGCTCGAGGCTCTGGTAACCACAACCACAGTTTGACCACAACCACCTCAGGAGGGCCGACTGAAGTTCAGACATGCTTGATATTCTCCTGACTTAATGATTCCTGATGAGGAGCTGGTCGTTAGAAGCTGATCGCTCCTCATTACCCCCGTTCACTACACCACGCAGGACGCACCATCAGGCTGAAAATCTAAAAAGATCTTGTATATCTGTATGCCGACTGAAGCCTAATTAGAATTTCAATTCACATTGTGCTTTTTGGATGAGAACAAACAGTAGATAAGAACTGTTTCCATTCTATTCAGTCTATTTCTATAGCTCCAATTCACATCATGTCATCTCAGGTCACTTTCCAGTTCACCAGATCATCCAGTCAGATTGATTCAAAGTTTTCTATCTAAGGAAAACCAGCTGATTGCATCGACTCATTGACTCTTCAGCAATCCCTCACACTAAGCATGCTTGTAGCGACAGTGGAGAGGAAAAACTCCCTTTGAACAGGAAGAAACCTCCAGCAGAACCAGGCTCAGTGTGAGCGGCCATCTGCTGAGGCCCACTGGGGTTCAAGGAGACAGAAGCAGACATAGAAAAAGAAGCATAGATACAAAAGGCAACTGTCAACCAGCTCCACAGGCGGCCCCGTCCAGGAAACACACAGCCAGGATAACCTGAGCCACTCTAACTAGAAGCTTTATCAAAAAGGAAAGTTTTAAGCCTAGCCTTAAAAGTAGACAGGGTGTCTGCCTCACGGACTAAAACTGGTAGTTGGTTCCACAGGAGAGGAGCCTGATAACTAAAAGATCTGCCTCCCATTCTACTTTTAGAAATTCTAGGAACCACTAGTAAACCTGCAGATTGAGAGCGAAGTGCTCTGTTAGGAACATAAGGAACAATCAGATCTCTGATATCAGATGGAGCTTGGCCATTTAAGGCTTTATATGTGAGAAGGAGGATTTTAAATTCTATTCTGGATTTAACAGGAAGCCAATGAAGAGAAGCCAGGATAGGAGAGATATGATCTCTCTTTTTAATTTTACTGTTGGGGATTTGGCAAACTCAGGTAGCAGAAGATAAATTACATTCCAAGAAGTATTCACCCCCCTGCCTTGACCTACATATGATCTTTAGTGATGTCCCATTCCTGATGCAAAGGGGTTCAATATGTGTTTAGTTTTTTTTTAAACTATTCTTTCATAAACTCATTAGTGATTAAACCCTGATGTTGGATGAGAAGGCCTGGCTCTCAGTGATTCATCCTAAAGGTGTTATTTCAGGTTAAGGTCAGACTCTGTGCAGGTCAGGCAGGTTCATCCACACCAGACTCTGACATGCATACCTACTTTGACCTATTGGAAGAGGAAGGATCCAGATCCAAACTGTTCCCACAAAGCTTTGAAATTGTCCAAAATATGTTGGTCTGCTTCCTTCACTGGAAATAAGAAAAGGTTGGAGAAAGTTCTGAGAAGAATATATAAAATGCTTTTGCATGAGAGCCCTTTCATGAAATGAGCCAAAATGAAAGCTTTGCTCATGAAAAGCATTGATATGAAAAGGATGGAAAGTAGAAGAGCTGCAGAGGAACATACAGGTTTATGGCCTTCCACCTAATGGAGACCTGGGAATGATCAAGTGTAGCATAAATAATGTTCAGGCTATAGGAAGCGATAAAAAGGGAAACCATCAATAGTCTTTCTGAGCTGCTTTATAAGGCCCCTGATAGAATCTAGATAGATTTTCTATGTTATCCTGCAGTGCGGCGCTTCAGATGTCAGAGGTACGCTCACATTGCTGCAGGGTGTCAGGACAAACTATGGCTGTCTCCACATTCAGCTGAGTCCCCTCTGATCTGGAAAATCCAGCCTGCTGCATGCTAATCATGTTTCCCTAGGGAGAGAAGAGGACTGGGAGCAAATAAACATTAAAACATGATTTCATCTGATTGGTTGGATCTTTTAACTCAATAAAGATGGAAGCTGACGCCACAACTGCATCATATTAATACAGGAAGTGATCAGAGTGAAATCATCCTGATTTCTGAGCTGTGACTGAAATCAGTGGGATAAACGATAAAATCTGATTTTAAAATGGTGAAAGTCCTGAAATGCAGCCCTAAATATGCAGAAATACCTCAATGTATTTTCTACTGAAATGAAACTTTGTAGCATTTCTTTCTCAGTCATACCGACTCTCTACGTCACATGATCAATGTGACTTTATATACCTATTTATTGCAGGACTCCTCCTGGAATATTTTTCTTACTGGTAAATAGTTGTTTTACTTATTTATTCTTTAATTGAAATAAAGATTTGAAAAAAGTATTGATACTGCGTCACTGAATACTGCCATCTGCTGGACATTTTATATCACTACAGTCGGTGACAAATAATACATTGTTTGCTACAATGTATTATTTTATATCTTCCTTGAAATATGTTTGATATTTGTAGACATACTTTCAGACAATCCATTAATGATAATATATAACAGGAACATGTTACTCAGGATGTTTGTGGACTGGGATTTATTTATTAAATAAACTGTCAGTAGGAGAGAAGAGGCAGAGAAGCAGGAAAGAAAAGATCTTCAGTAAAACCACAGAAAGAAAAATAGAATCTGTGTTTTAAAAGCTTTTTTCCCCTTTTTTAAATTTCCCGAAACCTGTATAAAAAATAGAGGGGTCTCTTTACCCGAAAATGTAAAAAATAAAAAGAATTTTAAAAACTGATGAAAAAATTTAACATTTTGTATTTAAAACCGGGAAAGTCAAAATAAGAAACATTGCCAGTTTTCTGTATAGCTAGTTTTTTTTTTTTTCCCATTTAAACCAAAAAAAAAAAAATCAAATATAAAAATTTAATTTTTCCTAAAAAATCCTAAAATCCCTAGGAAAAGATCGATGGGAAAATAACGAACTGACTTTAATCCCCGAAAGGTGGGGAAACCGAGAAGGCTGACTTTCGGGACCAAGAAAAAGAAGAAGAAGAAGAAGAAAAAGAAAAACCCGGAAATGTGCAAACCATCAGCCCGTTTTGCATTAGCATTTGCCCTTTCCCAGGCAGCAGGGGAGGCTGCCAATGTGGAGTGTTTGGGAGTGGAAATGGGGTTTTTTTCCCCGCTGGAAAAAGGGGAAATTTGTCAGCGAGCTTTAACCCCCTTGTGGAAAAAACCTTCCCCGAGTTTAAAGGAAGATTAGGTCCCCCTCGAGGTGGAGAAGAGGGGTGATCAAACAAAAGACTGCTGGATTTCCCCCGGAATCCCCAGATCATTTTAAAAACCGGATAGGCAAGGGAAACCACCTGGAAAATTAAAGCTTTTCCCCAAACAGGCTACCTGGGACAAGGGCCGGAACCATAGGGAGGGAAAACCCAACCCTGATACTAACCCAACCTCCGCGGGTATCCGGGGTTGGGGGACCTAGCCTGGAACCATTTGGTGGAACCACCCTTGGGGATACTAACCCCCTGCCCTCATCAGGCAAAATGGAGAAACTGGCCAAAGGAAACCCTTAGGTAGGAACCCCCCCTGAAAACTTTAAAGCTTCCCGCTCCATCGGCCCAAACCGTTTGACATTTGCATAGGAACCATAGGGAGGAACCAACCCGATAATAACCTGCCCACCCTAGGAACCCGGGGACCCCTTAAACCCCCGGAACCCATTTAAAAGGGAGGAAACCCCCTGATTCCTTTAAAGCTGCCCTCATCAGGCTACCCGGAGACACTAGCCTAGGGGAAAACCCTAGTAGGAACCACCAAAATACAAAAGCTGCCCTCCTTTAGGGTACCTGGAAAAACAAACCCAAACCCAGGAAACCCCTAGGTAGGAAAACCCCTGATACTAAACCGGGGGCCCTCAAACCCGGTTTCCTGGGGGAAAAACTAGCCCAGGAACCATAGGTAGGAACCACCTGATACTTAAAAGGTGCCCTCTTTGGGGGACCTGGAAAACATTGCCTAGGAACCATAGGTAGGAACCCCTGATACTAACCCGGCCCCCCGCCGCCCCCCCTTGGCCCGAAACCTGGAGACACTAAACCTAGGAACCTTTGGTAGAACCCCCCCGAACTAACGCCCCCCCTCATTAGGGTACTGGAGACACTAGCCTAAATCAACAATTTTGGTAGGAAAAACCTGATATAACGCGCCCTTTATCAGGCTACCTGGAACACTTTTGGGCCAAAGGGAAACCCTAAGGGGAGGGGAAACCCCCTGATTCTAACCCCTGCCCTCATCAGGCTACCTGGAGACACCCAGCCTAGGAAAAATGAGGGAGGAACCCAAACCCGATTTAACGCTTGGGGAACCCCTCAAGGCGGCCCAACCCCCGGGGACACTAGCCTAGGAACCCTAGGGGAGGAACCAACCCCAAAACAAACCCCTTTTCCCTCATTTAGGCTACCTGGGGGCACTAGCCCGGAACCATAGGTAGGAACCACCTGATACTAACGCTTGGGCCCCCATCAAGGGGTACCTGGAGACACTAGCCCAAAGGAAACCATAGGTAGGAAACCAAACCCGGGTTCTAACCTGCCCTCACAGGCTACCCCCGGGACACCCAGCCTTGGAACCATTGGTAGGAAAACCCCCCTGATACTAACCTGCCCTCTTTTAGGTACCTGGAAGGGCACCAAACCCCCAGGAACCAATAGGGAGGAAACCCCCCCTGATTCTCAACGCTGCCCTCATCAGGCTACCTGGGACACTAGCCTAGGAACCTTTGGTGGAACCACCTTTATACAACGTGCCCTCCAAAAGGCTACCGGAACACCCAGCCCCCAGGAACCACTAGGTAGGGAAAACCCCCTGGATACTAACGGGGCCCTCCAAACGCTCCCTTTGGAGACACTAGCCTAGGGGAAACCTTAGGTTTGGGAAACCCCCTGATACTAATGCCCGCCCTCATCAAAACACCCCGGGAGAAAACTAGCCAAGGAACCAAGGGGGCAAACCCCCCTTTATACTTTAAAAGCTGCCCTCATCAGGCTACCTTTAAAAACAATAGCCCAAAAGGAAAAAAATAGGTAGGAACCCATATACTAACGGGGGCCCTCCATCAGCTACCTGGAGAAACAAACCTAAAGGAACCATTTTTTTAGGAAAACACAGAACAACCTTGCCCCCCCATCAGGCTAATTTGGGGGAAAAAGCCAGGAAACCTAGGTAGGGAACCCCCCTGATTTAACGGGTGCCCCTCCCTTTAAACTACCGGGACACTAACCCAGGAACCAAGGGAGGAAACCCCCCTGATACTAAAGCTTTTCCCTCATTTAGGGGTACCCGGGGGGAACCCCTAACCTAGGAACCATGGTCTAGGAACCAAACCCGTACTTAAAGCTGCCCTTCCTTGGGTACCTGGAGGACCACTAGCCTAGGAAACCCTAGGTAGGAACCCCTTTATATATCGCCGCCCCTCATCACGGCTTTCCTGGAGACACTAGGGCCCAGGGAAACCCTAGGTAGGAAACCCCCCTGATACTAAACCTTTGCCCCCATCAGGGGTACCTGGGGGGAAAACACAAGGCCTAGGAAACCAATAAACGGCCCCCCAAAGGTCCAAAACCCTGGAAAAATTTAAAACCAAATAAAGCGCCCTCATCAAAGGAAACCCGGAAAACACTAGCCTAGGAACCCTTAAAGGGAGGAACCACCCCGATACAAAAAGGGTTTTACCCCCTCGGTTTAACCCCGGGACACTTCCGCCCTTTGGGGAAAACCCTTTGGTAGGAACCCAAACCTTTATTACCCAACTTGCCCTCATCAGGAACCTGGGGACACTAGCCTAGGAACCATAGGTAGGGAAACCCCCTGAAATTTAAAAATGCCCTCATCCCCGGGGTAAAACCCGGGGCCACTAGCCTATGGAAAACCCTAGGGAGGAACCAAACCCAAATAACGCCTGCCCCATCAGGGCCCCGGGGACACTAGCCTAGGAAACCCTTTGGTTGGAACCACCTGTACTAAGGGGCCCCCCCATCAAAGGCTTTCCCTGGGCAGGGACTAGCCCCAGGAACCATAGGGAGGAAACCCCCTGATTTCTTAAAAAATTGGGCCCTCAGCAGGTTTTTAGACACACGCCCCAGGAAAACCCTAGGTGGAACCACCTTATTAACCTTTTGGGGTTCCGCCCGGGCCCATCAGGGGGCCACCTGGGGAAACCCCCTATCACCTAGAACCATTTTGGGTAGGTAAAACCCCCTGTTAATTTAAAGGGTGCCCATCCGCAAACCGGAGACACTAGCCTAGGAACCCTAGGTTGGAACCACCTGATATAACCCCCCTTTCCCTCAACAGGGTATCCTGGAACCACTAGCCTAAAAACCTAGGTAGGAAAAACCACCCGAAACTAAAGATTGCCCTCATCAGGCCTAACCTGGAGACACTTTGCCTTTGGAACCATAGGGTTGGAACCACCTTTTATTAACCCCCCCAAACCTGCCCCTCCCCTCATCCGTTTTCCCCCAAACCCCCCCCCCACCTTGAACCCCAAGGGCCCAAGGGCCCCCAGGTTTTTGGGGTTAGGGAACCACCCCTTGGAACCCCATACCCAACCCCCCCTTTGCCCCCCCATTTTTAGGCCCCCCCACCCTGGAACCCCTAAAACCTTAGAAACCCAATTTATTTTTTTTGGGGGCCCCCTTATAAATAACGGGGTTTTCCCCATCAGGCTACCTGGGGGGACACTAAAAACCCAGGAACCCCTTTTTTAGGAACCACCCCGATACTTAAACCCCCTTCCCTCAACAAAGGGTACCCCGGAGAAACCCCCCCCTAGGAACCATAAAGGGAGGGAAAACCCCCTGTACTAACGCGCCTCATCAGGCTACCTGGAGACAATAGCCCAGGAACCATAGGGTAGGGAAACCGCCTTTATACTAAACGCTGGGCCCCCCATCAGGCTACCCGGGGACCCAAAAAAAAAGCCTAGGAACCGGGGAGGGGAAACCCCCCCTGATACTAACGCTGCCCCCAAACAGGCTAAATTGGAAAAACCCAGCCAAAGGGAAACCCATTTGGAGGAACCACCGATACTAACGTTTGGGCCCTTTACAGGGTACCCGGAGACACCAAACCAAAGGGAACCCTAGGTTAAGGGAAACCCCACCGAATAACGCTGCCCCCTCCCGGCTACCCGGAGACACTAGCCTAGGAACCCTGGTTTGGAACCCAAACCCGATACTACCCGCATGGGCCCCCAGGCTACCCCCGGGGACAATAGCCCTAGGAAACCCCTTAGGGAGGGAAAAACACCGATAAAAAAAAAGCTGCCCCCCATTTGGCTACTGGAACACTAGCCCCAGGAACCCTAGGTAGGAAAACCCACCCGATACTAATGCTGCCCCCATCGGTACCTGGAGACACTTCCTTGTAACCAAGGGAAAGGGAACCCCCCCTGAAAACTAACGCTGCCCTTTAAACAGGCTACCTGGCAGACCCCTAGCCCAGGGAACCAAAAGGTAGGGAACCCCCCCTGATACCAAACGCTGCCCTTTTATCAGGCTACCTGGAGACCTAGCCCAGGAACCATGGTAGAACCCACCGGGTTCAAACGCTTTTCCCCCTTTTTATCAGGGTTTAATTGGAGACCCCTTTGCCTAGGAACCATAGGTAGGAAAAACCACCTGATACTAACGCTTTGGGGCCCCCCCCATCCGGCTACCCCGGCGACACTAGCCTAGGAACCATGGTAGGTAACCAACCCGATACTAAAAATGCCCCATCAGGCTACCCGGAGACACTAGCCTAGGAAACCCTTGGTAGGAACCCCCCTGTTTCTAACGCTGGGCCCCCTCAATTTCCCGGGACAAAAGCCTAGGGGCCCAAAAGGGAAAACCACCGATTCAACCGCTTTCCCTCATTTAGGTTTCCGGAGAAAACTAGGCCTTTTGGGAAACCCTAAAGGAAAACCCGCCTGAAAACTAACGCCCGTCCGTCCCATCAAGCTACCCCCGGAAGACCCCTAGCCTTAGGGAAAAAAATAAAGGTTGGAACCCCCCCTGATACTAACGCTGGCCCCCCCCAAACAGGCTACCTGGGACACTAGCCTAGGAACCCCTAAGGTTTGGGAAAAACCCCCGATACTAACGCTGCCCTCATTGGTTACCCGGAGGCACTTGCCTAGGAACCCCTAGGTTCGGAACCCCCCCCTGATACTAAAGCTGGGCCCCCACCCCTACCCGGGAACACTAGCCTTTGGAAACCCTTTGGGGAGGAACCCCCTGATACTAACGCTGCCCCCATCAGGTACCTGGAGACAATACCCAGGAACCCTAGGTAGGAACCCCCTGATATTAACGCTGCCCCCCAACAGGTTTCCGGAGACACTAGCCTAGGAACCATAGGTAGGGGGAAACCCCCTGTACTAACGCTGCCCCCCAAACAGGCTACCTTGGGGACACTACATTTGGAACCATGGTAGGAACCACCTGATACAAAAGCTGCCCTCCTCACCTTTCCTGGAAACATAGCCAAAGGGAAAAATAGGTTTAAAACCCCCGATTTTAACGCTTGCCCTCATCAGGGTAAACCCGGAGACACTAGCCTAGGGAAACCCTAAAGGGAGGGAACCGCCCGATACTAACGGGTTTCCCTCATCAGGCTAAATGGAAAACACTTAGCCTGGAACCAAAAGGTAGGGGAACCCCCCTGATACTAAAAAACGCCCCATCAGGCTAAACCGGAGGACACTAGCCTTTGGAAAACCCCTAGGGAGAACCCCCCTGAAAACTAACCGCTGCCCCCATCAGGCCCACCTTGGGGGGGAAAACTAGCCTAAAGGGAAACCCTAGGGTAGGAACCACCCGAAACTAACCGCTGCCCCCATCGGGTACTTGGAGAAACTACCTTAGGAAACCCTAGGTGGAACCCCTGATACCCCCGCTTGGGCCCCCATTTAGGCTACCTGGAGAACCCCTAGCCTAAAGGGAAACCCTAGGGAGGAACCCCCTGATATAACGCTCCCTCCCTCAGGCTAACCCGGAGAAAAAACAACCCAGGAAAACCCTAGGGAGGGAAATACCCGATACTAACGCTGGCCCCCCATCAGGCCCACCTGGAGGGCCCTAGCCTAGGAAACCCCTAGGGAGGAACCACCTGATTTTCTAACCTGCCCTAAAAGGCTTCCTGGAGACACTAGCCTAGGAAACCCCTAAGGAACCCCCCGATTTCTAACGCTGCCCTCATCAGGCTACCTTTGGAGGGGGGGTCACTACCAGGAACCATAGGGAGGGAAACCCCCCCCGAAAAACTAAAAGTTGGGCCCCCATCAGGCTTCCGGAGACCCCTAGCCTAGGGAACCAAGGTTTGGAACCACCCATAACTAACCTGCCCCATCATCAGGCTACCTGCGAACACTAGCCTAGGGGAAACCCTTGGGTTTCCCCCCCAAACCCAAAACCTTTATACTAACCCCTTTTTCCCCCAACAGGCTTTCCTGGAGACAAAAAGCCCAGGAAACCATAGGGAAAGGGAACCCCCTGATACCCAAAGCTTTCCCTCATCAGGGTACCCCGGAGACACTAGCCTAGGAACCCTAGGGAGAAACCCCCTGGTTTTTAAAAAGCGGGCCCCCATAAAGGGTACTGGAGGGGCACTAGCCCGGAACCATAGGGAGGAAAAAAAACCCGATATTAAACGCTGCCCCCATCAGGCTACCTGGAGGGCACTAGCCTAGGAACCATAGGTAGGAACCCCCCTTTATATTAAAACCCGGCCCTCATCAGGCTACCCGGAGACACTTGCTTAGGAAACCATAGGTAGGGAACCCCCTTTATACTAACGCCCCGCCCTCATCGGCTCCTTGGGGACACTAAACCTAAATTGGGGGAAACCCCAATTTAAAATTTAAAGGGGGAACCGCCTTTTTACTAAAGCTGGGCCCCCATCAGGCTACCTGGGAGACACTGCCTAGGACCCATAGGTAGGGAAACCCCCCTTTATACTAACGGGGTTTCCCTCATCAGGCCCACTGGAGGGGAAAACTAGGGCCCCGGAACCAAAGGGAGGGCCCCCCCTGATACCAACGCCCGCCCCATAGGGTAACCTGGAACAATAGCCTAGGAAACCCTTGGTAGGAAAACCCCCTGATACTAAAGCCCGCCCTCATCAGGTTTACCCGGAGACACTGCCTAGGAACCATAGGGTGGAACCACCTGAAATAATGGGGGCCCTAAACAGGGCACCGTGGGGAATAGCCCAGGAAACCAAAAGGTAGGAACCACCCGATATTAAAAGCTGCCCCCCATCAGGGCTACCTGGAGACACAAACCTAGGGGAAAAACCCTAGGTAAGGGAAACCAAACCCGATACTAACGTGCCCTATAAAGGGTTCCCGGGGACCCCTAGCCCCAGGAACCCTTTGGGGAAGGGAACCCCCCTGAAAACTAACGCTGGCCCCTCATCAAGGGTACCTGGAAGACAAGGGCCCGGAACCTAGGGAGGAACCCCAAGTATAATGTAGCCCTCATCAGGCTACCTGGGGGACAATTTGCCTAAAGGAAACCATAGGAAAAGGAACCCCAACCCGGGAAATAACGCCCGGCCCTTTTCCCTTTAGGCCCCCTGGGAGGGGCCCCCTAGCCTAGGAAACCCAAAAGGAAAGGGAACCACCCGATACAACCCCCTTTTCCCTCACCAGGCTTACCTGGAGACACTAGCCCAGGAAACCATACGGTTTGGAACCCACCTGATAAATAACGCCCGCCCTCACAGGCTACCTAAAAGACATTAAACCTAGGAAAAAAAAAGGTAGGAACCACCCCGAAACTAAAAGCTGCCCTCACAGGGTACCTGGAGACCACTAGCACTAGGAAAAACCTTTGGTTTGGAACCCCCCGCCTTTATACTAACGCTGCCCTCATCAGGGGTACCTGGAGGGCACTAGCCGGGAAACCCTAGGTTTGGAACCGCCTGATTTCCCAACGCTGCCCCAAACAGGCCCACTTGGAGACAAATAGGGCCCAGGCACCTTTTCGGTAGGGAACCCCCCTGATACCTAAAAGCTTTCCCTCATTTAGGCACCCGGAGACACTACCAGGAAACCCTAAAGGGAGGAACCACCTGATACTAACGCTGCCTCAAACCGGCTACCTGGTACCCCTAGCCCCAAAGGAAAACCCTAGGTTTGGGAAAACCCCCTGAAACTAAAAGCTGCCCCCCATCAGGTACCTGGAGACACTTAAACCTAGGAACCATAGGTAGGGAAACCACCTGATACAAAGCTTTTCCCTATCAGGTACCGGAGGACACTAGCCTAGGAACCAAAAGGGAAAGGGAAACCCCCCTGTTACTAACCGCCCCCGGCCCCTCCTCAGGCTTTCCTGGGGACACTAGCTAGGAACCAAAAGGTAGGAACCCCCCTGATACTAACCCCCTGGGGCCCTCATCAGGCTACCTGGAAACACTTAAACCTAGGAACCATAGGAAGGAAAACCCCCTGTTAAACCGCTGCCCCTTTATCAGGGTACCTGGAGGGGCAAATAGCCTAGGAACCTAGGTAGGAACCACCTTTTTATACTAACGCCGGGCCCCAAACAAAGGGTACCTGGGGACACTACCTAGGAACCATAGGTAGGAACCACCTGATACTAAAAAGCTTTCCCCATCCGGCTTCCCGGAAGACACTAGCCTAGGAAAACCTAGGGAGGATACCCCCCCTGGGTAAAAACGCTTTCCCTATCAGGCTACCTGGGGCAGACACTAGCCTAAAGGGAAACCCTAGGTAGGAACCCCCTGGAAAACTAAAAAATGCCCCCCCATCCCGGCACCCCGGGGCCAAATTAGCCTAGGGAAACCCTTAGGGAGGAACCCCCTGATACCAACGCGGCCCTCATCAAAAGGGTACCCGGGACCTTACACTAGCCTAGGGAACCCTAGGTAAACCACCGATACTAAGTGCCCCCTCTAGGGTAAAACCCGGAACCAAATAGCCCAGGAACCCTTTTTGGTAGGGGCCCGCGCGATACTAAGCTGCCCTCAAGGCAACCCCCGGAGACACTAGCCCAGGAACCAAAAGGTAGGAAAACCCCCCTGATACTAACGCTGCCCCCATCAGGCTTTCCTGGAGACACTTTGCCAAAGGGAAACCCTAGGTTTGGAACCCCCCTTTATACTTTAAAGTCCCCCCTTTTAGGCCCAACCCCCGGGGGACATAGCCCCAGGGAAACCCTTGGTAAGGAAACCCCCTGATAAAACCCTTTCCCCATCAAGGGGTACTTGGACGGGCACTAGCCTAGGGAAAACCCTTGGTAGGAACCCCCTGATACTAAGGACGCTCCCTCATCTGCCTACCTGGAGACCCTAGCCTAGGGAACCATGGGTAGGAACCACCTGATTTTAACGCTCCCCCCCAACGGCTACCTGGAACACCCCAAACCCAACCCCGGAAACCCTAGGGTTTTTGGGAAACCCCCTGATACTAACGCTTGCCCTCATCAGGCTAACCCGGGGGACACAAACCTAGGAAAACCCCTTGGGAGGGAACCACCCCCGTTAAACGCTGGCCCTCAACAGGCTACCTTGGGGGGACCACTAGCCCGAACCCTAGGTTAAAAAGGGAAACCCCCTGATCTAAGCTGCCCTCATCGGCACCTGGAGACCAACTAGGGGTAAACCATAGGTAGGGAAAACCGGGCCCGATACTAACGCTGCCCTCATCAGGCTACCTGGAGACACTAGCCTTGGAAAAACCCTAGGTAGGGCCCCCCCCGAAAAACCTAACGCTGCCCTTTTTCAAAGGGTACCCCGGAGACAAATAGCCTAGGAAAACCCTAGGTAGGGAAACCCCCTGATACTAAACGCTGGGCCCCCATCAGGCTACCTGGAGACACTACCCCAGGGAAACCAAAAGGTAGGAAAACCCCTGATACTAACGCTGGCCCCCATCAGGCTACCTGGAAAAACACTCCTTTGGAACCATTTGGTATGAACCACCTGAATATTTTAAAGCTTTCCCTCATCCCGGCAAACCCGGAAACACTAGCCAGCAACCCCTAGGAAAGGGAAACCCCCTTAAAATTTTAAAGCTGCCCTCAACAGGCTACCCGGAGACACTAGGGCCCAGGAACCATAGGTAGGGAAAACCCCCCCTGATATTTAACCGCTGCCCCAAACGGGCTAAAACCCGGAACACTAGCCCAGGAAAAAATAGGTAGGAAACCCCCTCGATAAATTAAAAAGCTGCCCTCATCAGGCTAAACCCGGGGGACACTAGCTTGGAAACCCTAGGTAGGAACCCACCCCGATACGAAACCCCTGGCCCCCCCATCCCGCTCCCTTGGGGGACACTACCTAAAACCATAGGTAAGGGAAAAAAACCATACTAAACCCCTGGCCCCATCAGGGTACCGGGGGACTAAACCTAGGACCATAGGTAAAGGGAAAAACCCCGATACTAACGCTGCCCCCTTTAATTTAGGGTACCTGGGGACCCTAGCCCCAGGGAAACCCTAAAGGGAGGGACCCACCTGATACCCAACGCGCCCCCCTTTAGGTCCTGGGGGACACTAGCCTAGGAACCCCTGGTAGGAACCGCTGTAAACTAACGGGCCCCCGCCACTCATCAGGGTACCGAGACCCCTAAACCTAGGAAACCTTTGGGAGGAACCACCTGAAAAAACGCTGCCCTCATTAGGGGTCCCTTTGGGGACACTAGCCCAAGGGGAAACCAAAAAGGGAAAAGGAAAAAAAACCTGATACTTTAAAGCTGCCCCCCTCAGGCTACCCCGGGGACATAGCCCAGGAACCAAAAGGTGGAACCCCCGAACCTAACGCTTGCCCTTTCCGGGGTACCTTTAAAAACACTAGCCTAGGGAAACCAAGGTAGGCAAACCCCCTGATACTAACGCTGGGGCCCTTTAAACAGGCTACCTGGAGACACTACCCCAGGAAACATAGGTAGGAACCACCTGATAACCCAACGCTACCCCCCCCAGGCCTTTCCTTGGAGGGCACTAGCCTAGGAACCCCAAAGGGAGGTAACCCCCCTGATACTAAAAGCTGCCCTCATCAGGGTAACCCGGAGACACTAGCTTTGGAACCATAGGTTTGGAACCAACCTGGGTACTAACCCTGGCCCTCATCAGGCAAATTTGGAAAACTAACCTTTGGGAAACCCTTGGTATGAAAACCCCCTTAATAAATAAACCCCCTTTCTCCCCCATCAGGGAACCCGGAGACACTAGGGCCCAGGAAACCCCCCAAAGGTAGAGGGAACCCCCCTGATACTTTAACCGGGGCCCCCATCGGCTACCTTTGGAGGGAAATAGCCTTTTGGAAACCCTAGGTAGGAACCGCCTGATTTTCCCAAAGCCCGCCCCCATCAGGCTACCTGGAGAACCCCTATCCCTTTGGGGAAACCCTAGGTAGGGAAACCCCCCCTTTTAATTTCCTAAAAACTTTTCCCTAATTTAGGCTTTCCTGGAAAACAAAATAAACCTAGGAAAAACCCTAGGTAGGAAAACCCCCTTTTAATTTAAAGTGGGGGCCCATCGGGCTACCTGGAGACACTAGTTCTAACCCTAGGTAGGAACCACCTGATACTAAAGCCGGGCCCCCCAATTTAGGGCTACTTGGAGTCATTTTGCCTAGGAACCCCTAAAGGGAGGAACCAAATTTATAAATTAACGCCTCCCCATGGCTACCCCGGGGGGAAAACCCAAGGCCCAGGGAAACCCAAAAGGGAGGAACCCCGGTAAAGTCCCGGGTTTTGGGCCCTACATAATTTCACTGAGCTGTGGGTAATTGGGTTTTCCCTTTCCCAAAGCCCCAGTCCCTTTTGGGTTGGGGTTTTGGGTTTTTTGGGCTGCATCCTCTATCAGGGGGATAAATGCAGCAACATTTCATAAATCATTACACTATGCTAGGACTATAGATGCTGACTGGGAGTCAGAGCGACATGATGTCACTGCGTCGCTCTGACAGCTAAAGGCACATTTAGAGTCTCTGTACTCCAGTTAATGATTAATCCATTACTAAATTAATCAAAGATTATCTCATTAATCAATTAATCTAATTAATTGTTTCAGCTCTAATATTTTGCATATTTTATTCTTAAATACCGTTAAATCTTTGTCTCTATCCTCATCATGTTTGATTATCTGATCCATCTGCTCTCCTGATCTTATTATTGTCCAGGAAATACAATTTGAATTTGGCTGCAAAAATGTTTTTCAGCATTTTTCCTTTAGTGCTAATTTGTCCACATATGGCACACGCAGAATTTAATTACAGGAGAGGTTTAAACTAAAATCAGCTTAAATTGTCCTTTAGCCATTTCTGGAATTCAAAGTGTTTATTGAAAACAAACCTCTAAAATGTCTGGATCAAAGATCTATGGATCCGATCTTATTTACAGTTCTAGAGAGCATTCTGCATATTAATGGGAAGACTTCATTCAATTATATGTTTAAAAAAAATAAAGAATAGTAGTTTTTTGAACTTGAGATGAAACGTAAATCTGCAATCTAATTATATAATAAACAAAGATGGATGAAGTATTTTGTTGACATTCCCAGTAGTTAGAAGGACAGACTGAACATAAAGCAGTGGAGCCGATACCATGGAGGACAGGAACGCCCTTATATGGTGTTAGGAAACGCTGCATCATTGTGTGCTTTGATTACATATTAATGATGCTTTAGGGAAGCCCAGAGAGAAAACTGGACTTTATTATTTTAATGTTTTACGTTTTCCTGTGTTTTTGCAAATATTTGAACACATAAGATTATAAGATGGAGACCAAATAAAGTTAGGCCTTATAAACTGAAATGTTGTTTAATATTTAAATCTCTATTAAAATTTATTTTAATTATATTTTTATTAATAGGTGTTTAAAGGGAGGTTTCATTTCTCTAAGAAGGAAAAGAAACAATCAAGCAAGCTTTGTTTTTTTTTTGTTTTTTTTTAAATTGATAAATTTTACATTAGTAATGTTTGATAATGTAAGACCCAGCCTTGTGAATTAAATTATTCTGATTGACCGTTTCATTTCCACTTTACCCTCCAACATTACGTCTTTCTCCTGTGTTTGTCTTTCCAGACCTCCTGCAGGTTGGAAAAGAGGAGGATTTCTCTGAGCAGCAGCTCTGGAAACAGGAGAGGAATTCCAGTTTGGACCAAGAGGAACCAGAACCTCTGCAGATGAAAGAAGAGCAGCTAAAGCCAGAAGATCCCTGGACTAAAGAGGAAACCATGGAGCTCCCCATCAGTGAGCAGGAGGAGCAGCTGCTTCTCAAGCAGGAGGAAGGAGAGACATTTATAGTGACTCCTCCTGCTTTAGAGAAGGACCACATTAAACCAGAACCAATCAGCAACCAAGTCATCTTGCATGTCTTTAGTGATGCTCAGAACCAGGATCCAGAAGCAATTCATCCAAAAGACTCCAGACCTGAGGCAGATGAAGGGTTGAAACAGAGATGTCAGGAATCCACAGAGCATAAAGATGGTGTTAAAGGTTCAAAAACTGAAATACATGAAGAAACTCGCACTGATAACAGTTTTCACTATTGTACATTTTGTGACGATTGTTTTTCTCAAAGTAGTCACTTGGTTCAACACTTGAAAAGTCACAATGGAGAGAAACCTTTCCCGTGTCTGACATGTGGAGAAAGCTTTCTAGAACAAAATAAATTAACAATTCACATGAGAACTCACACAGGTGGGAAGATTTATGAATGTCCAACCTGTGGGAAAAGCTTTAAAAAGAAATACGTGCTGCATAATCACATCAGAACTCACACAGGTGAGAAGTTGTTCTCCTGCAAAATATGTGGCAAAGGTTTTATTCAAAAACGTAGTTTAAAGGAACACATGATGACTCACTCGGTTAAAAGTCCTTTTTCTTGTTTGACATGTGGGGAAAGCTTTCTAAAAAAAACCCATTTGTTGGTTCACATGAGAACTCACACAGGTGGGAAGATTCATCAATGTCTGACCTGTGGGAAAAGTTTCATGAGTAAAACTGCTCTTGATAAACACATCAGAATCCACACAGGGGAGAAACCCTTCTCCTGTGTCATTTGCAACAGAAGTTTTAACCAAAAAAGTAGTTTGGCTGAACACATGTCAACGCACTCAGAGGAAAGGCCTTTTTCCTGTAAGACCTGTGGGAAAACATTCAAAAGAAAAATGTTACTGAGTGATCACATGAAAACTCACACAGGTGAGAGGCCTTTTCAATGTCCGTCCTGTGGAAAACGATTAAGTCGCAAAACTCATCTTAACGAACACATGAGAAGCCACACAGGTGAGAAACCTTTTGAATGTCTGGCATGTGGAAAAAGCTTCACTCATAAATCTAATTTTGATGTACACAGCAGAGTTCATACAGGGATGAAGCCGTTCTCCTGTACGATTTGCGGCAAAAGTTTCACTCAAAAAGGTCATTTTACTGATCACATGATAACTCACTCTGGGGAAAGACCCTTTTCCTGTAAGACCTGCGGAAAAACGTTCAAAAGGAGAATCTTTCTGGACGAACACATGAGAAGTCATAGAGGTGAGAAGCCCTTCGAATGTCTATACTGTGGTAAAAGGTTGACTCGTAAATCTTACCTCGATGAACACATTAGACTTCACACAGGTGAGAAGCCTTTTTCCTGTATGATTTGCGGCAGAAGTTTTAATCAAAAAGGTCATTTGACTTCTCACATAAAGAGGCACAACATGTGAAACATATATGTATGTGTGAGTTGTAATAGTTGGAATACTCCAAAAGATTTTGATACTTAAAGGGTATCTCTTGATATAATACCAAAGTTAAGTGTTTATGGCATGTTTTTTGCTATGTTAAGGGAGATATAAACAGGACGCGTTACGCAGCAGAGTAGCATTAGCGCGTACTACACGTAGGTTAGGAGCCTGGCAGTTTTCCATTTTAAACTGTTAAATGATTTACACTGGATGTGCAATATGCCCGTTAAGACGACCTGGTTTGTAAGTATAAATCAGCCTTTAGAGATCATACTGCAGTGTTTCGGTTTAAGGCAAGACATACAGCTATGACAAAAGCAATGCTGATCCCCCAGCCAAACCAAAATAGATATGGCAGCACAGGAGGACGCAGGTGTAGCAGCTGCTTTCACATCTGTTAGTCAGAATCCCTGATTTCATCTCTGAAAGAATTCTGTTCCATTTTGAAATGGCTGTGATTCCTTTTGGAGCTTCTTAAAGGTAATAAAGCGGATTTCTCTCAGAAATTAAGTGTCCGGATTCATGTAAAATGACTTAATTGATGGGTGGCATTCTTAAACTTATCCCCCCCCAGAAAAAAACAAAAAAACAAAAACATTTAAATCCATAAACTCTAGCAATGGTGATGCCTACAAAACCTTAGCCAATCCACCCTGGTTACTGTCAAAACTGGATTGGCAGATTAGCACAAATGTTTTGTCAAACATTTTGGGTATGTACCGCCATGATGTTACCGCCATGATGCTCCAAGCGTAACTCATACTCTGCCGAAGCACGAAGGAGTATTATGCTTTTTTCCTGCTCCAGCTTAAATCTTTTGTGTAAATTGGTGCATCAATGGCTGAAAGACTCCAGACAAACCAGAAATGTTTGTGGAAGCTAGGATAATTAGCAAACATCTTTAGCAGGGGGGGAATTACCATTAGGCAATACTTCACAGTATTGCCTAATGGTAAGTTCCTGGGGGCCCCATAAAACTCTGTTTCCATGTATGGTTAATACAACTATTCCATATTTTTACACAATTATGTTTTTTATAAAAACCCTTTCACTAAAACGCCATCAGAACGCTGATAATATTAAGTGTTTCTCAGCCCCCCCTTCAGTGTCCACCATATTGGATCAGTCCATTTGCTGCACATGTTCAGAAAGGTCCAAACAGACAGCAGCAAACCATTTGAAAACAAACCATGCAAAGAGCAGTGTTGCCAACTTAGCGCTTTAGTCGCTATATTTAGCCACTTTTCAGACCCCTCTAGCACTTTGATTTCTAAAAAGCTCCTAGCGCCAAATCTAGAGACTTTCTTCTGCTACTGAAGACTTTGGAGACAACATCTAAAAGCAGCGAACTCTGCTCTCCAGAGCGAGTAGATTGGTAACCCCGCCTCCTGCTCTCCTCTATCTTGTCTGCTGTCATGATTCATGCAGCTATTATTTGTTCCAAATGAAAAATGGAGAACAGATAAGCAGATCATGGCTTGTCTACAGTGAAAAGAAGGACTGGGTTATTTACTTTGGCCTTTTTGGAAACACAGGAAGGAGCAATCAGCTAAGTGAGCTTAGTGCTTGGAAAAAATCTTTCATTCCTTTAGAGACAGCATGAAAAGTCAGCTGAGTACAAAACATAGAGAGGAAAACAAGAAGAAAAGGGACAAGAAGAGAGGGACACAACCTAGAACAGATAATGGATGTCTATTCTTTTTACATTTCTCTATCTGGATAATGGGGCTGTTTTATCTGTTCTCCATTCAGAGGGCCCCTGCCTGTTAAAGGAATAGTACACCCAAAACACGATTAGCCTTCATTTTCTACTCACCCCCATGCTGAACAACACTCTGGAGTACTTTTTTGATATCTCAAATGCATCTGGAGATCTGGGAGGCTTCTTGCTGTCTGCTGACATTCAAATAATGGAGGTCTACGGTGACCGAGACAGAAAGGTCCATAAAAGTCCACAAAAAACGTGTCAATATTCCTCCATACTGCTCGTCCAATGTATTCCAAGTGTCCTGAGTGGGTAGCATCCAGAATTTACTCGAAACGAAGTCATTTAGAATGTTTTTAGAGCATAAACAGTAGTGTATAGGATTTCCTGAAAGCGCGCGCCAGCGCGTTCAGGACGCTACGGAAGCCGGCAGACCAAACCAGATGAAAGTGCGCATTCAGCGTCTGCTCTGCCGATAATGCAAGCGTAGAAGAAGAAATGTGCTGTTTACCTGTGCAAAGAAAGAAACAACGAAAGAAAAATATCTGAGGACTTCAGTGTTGAGGAAGAGCATGAGTTCTTTGCCGAGCTGAATGCGCACTTTCATCTGGTTTGGTCTGCCGCGGTTTCCGTAGACTCGTGAACGCGCTTTTAGGAAATCCTATACACTACTGTTTATGCTCTAAAAACATTCTAAATGACTTCGTTTCGAGTAAATTCTGGATGCTACCCACTCAGGACACTTGGAATACATTGGACGAGCAGTATGGAGGAATATTGACACGTTTTTTTGTGGACTTTTATGGACCTTTCTGCCTCGGGCGCCATAGACCTCCATTATTTGAATGTCAGCAGACAGCAAGAAGCCTCCCAGATCTCCAGATGCATTTGAGATATCAAAAAAGTACTCCAGAGTGTTGTTCAGCATGGGGGTGAGTAGAAAATGAAGGCTAATCGTGTTTTGGGTGTACTATTCCTTTAAGCATCAGCTATAAGGATCAAACTTTTCTGATGTTAAAAATGGATTCTAGTTGAGATTCTCTCATCATAGAATCTTGTTATTACGAATTTACTGGATCACTTTTTATCAGTAGACCTTTACGGACAAATGGAATATAAACAATCTAAGATTGGATTTATAATACGGCCTCAGGATCGCTTCAAAGGAAGGAAGTTGAAGAAATTCTGATTTAACATGCTGGTCTATCTTTATTAATTGTTCTTTGCTGCTCATGGTGTCCATAAAATGATCTTGGTGGTTGAACTGTGGAGAATATAAGCTTTTTAAGGATATATAGCATTTCTATATTTGTAAAAGTTTAATGTTATTTTCAAGAGTACGGCTGTGTTTAATGTAAATACACAGAAATGGAACACCGGCGACCAGCTGGATGTTAAGACGATAAATAAACAAGCATTTCAACAATATTCTGAAAACATTTTTTTTAATGCAATGTTTAATTAAAAAAAACATTCACTGTGGAGAAGTCTGTTATTTGAAATCCAGAAGTAAGCTGTAGCAGCAGCAGTGAGAACACACTAACTAATTGTAAATATAACTGTGATAAGGCCAGCAGAGAGCTCTTCTTCTCCTGTACATTTCCTGCTGACTAGCTGCATCCTGGGACTCTGCTGCCTCTCTAGGTGAAACACAAAATTACAGGTGGGGGTGTTCCCTGCGTAGAGAACTTTTGTGAAGGAGGGGAGACTGACGCATGAGAACAATTCAAAAATACATAAATAGATGTCGGACATATCTTCCACCACAGAAACCTGTTTCATGCCTTTAAGATTTTTTAGTTAGTCACATGATCGGCTATAACCAAACTTTGCTTCCTCCAGTTAGCGCAGATGGTTCTGCTGGTATGTCCCTCCTTTCCCTACGTCATATAGTGTACAGAGGGTAACGAGGGGCCATCAGCCTCTCACCACCACCTCCCGATCAGGAATGTGAGGTCAGGAGAAAAATAAAAAAATCCTTCCAGAACTGATTCCAAAGCTGAGTCAAACCAGAACTGTTCAACAGTTGTTGCCATCTTCCTTGTTGTGCTTTCTCCAGCGTTGCACAGCTTTGTCGTCACACCCTGAAAACCCCGCCCACTTTGCATCCAGAACTTAAACACACATCTCTGCGTTGTGATTGGTCAACCAGTTCTAGGGCCTCAGGCACTGATCAAGGCTAGACCACTGGCAGGCAAAATGATTTTGGCCGCTGGTGGGAGGGGCTAATTTACGAGGCTTTGTGTGTAATTTTTTATATATTGTTTACTTCTATTAAAATGCTTATAGGATCTTTAAGTAATGGCCTCAGACAGTATTTCTTTTTGGTCAATGTTTGTTCAGTTTAACTGACAGTTTATTTCTGATTTAATTTAATCAGATGAGCCTTCTGGTGACACAGTTGTCTCTTTTCCTTGAGAAGGGTCTTTTGATTCCCAAGTGGAAAACCCTCGTTCACTTCCTCATCTCAGGGGAAACCATTACCCTTCCTAAATTCACCCTTTATATTAACTAATTTTTCTTATATTTAATCTATAAATATTTAAATTATGGTGATTGACAGTTTCTAACAGCCTCAACAATTCATTTCAGAATTTCAGGAAGCATCATGTCAGAAGATATTGGTGTAGAGGCCAGGATATAATCCCAGGTAGATCAGCCACTTGTGAAATCTCTGCTCCCTGAAAAATAAATCTAGGAAATCCTGTGAGATGCCAGTTGTTATCTGGGAAAAATATGTCTAATTAATCAGAGTTAATTTGTCTTGATTCAAGCAGCATTTATAAAGTCTTCTGAGGAAAAACAGATGCAGTCTTTGGGAGTCCTTTATGATCAGAAAAGGATTTTACTAAAACACAAGAGAAGAGCTGAGTAGAAACAATTGCATTGGTTTTACTACCTGCTTTTAACAGGTTTTTATGCTATTTTGCTTTTATTTTTGTTCTATTTTCATAAAAAGCATCTTGAATTGTCCATGTACTGAATTGTGCTATACAAATAAACTTGCCTTGCCCTAAGAACTACCCATTAACTATCAGTGCCATTCCCAATGAAGTCGAACTTGCAGCTGTGGAAGATGCCTTGGTTGAATACAATTGAGAATAGGAGGCCCTCTTCCCGCCGCTGTAAAAGGAAAGGAGTTGTTGCTATGGCAACACAGTGACACCCCATGTACATTTAGCTCCATGGTGCAGGTTGACATGAAATCAAACATTTGACCCTTCTTAAAGATAAATGTATCCAGACAAATAAAACAAAAAACTAATGCTCAGATAGCAAAACTGATAGATGCAATAATCAAACGAAATATCAACTGCATGATGAAGAAGGAATGAATTACAAAGTTGAAAGCTCAAAAAAGTTGATTTATCATTATATTATTTAGGACCTTTAAAGTAATGCCCAAGCATGAAACTGTTTAGAAAATATGTTGCATGTTGCTGCAGTCTGCAGTCTGGACGTTAGATGTCGCTAAAAATTACACACTGTAGCTTTAAGTACTTGCTGCCGAGACAGACCTCCCGTCTCGCACACCGATGAGAAAACGGACTGAAATATGAACTAAAAGGGAACTTTTAAACCAATTCTTAATAATTTAATATCTCATATGTATGGAAGTAGAAGGGAGGCGTGTCTAATGAAGCCATGCTTCGATGCTAGTGTCATCTTGTGACCGGTAACAAATGATGATAAAAGCAGACTGACACATGCTACTTGGTGGGATGTTGTAGGTAGTTGGGTCAGAGGAGATAACGTCTGAGGGTCTCATAACAGAATTATCTGATAAGGAAACAAAAGGAAGATGTCTACCATCTGGGAGAACTGACTCAAAACAAGGTTAAATGAAATATGTTTGCACTGATGGCAATTTCATCCTTAGCTCTTACTTTGTGTCACTGAACATAGAAGTTTGTATTTTAGATAAAGTGTTTGTTGTTTAGAGCTGGTCTACAATAATAACAGCTCATCATTCTTGTTGCAGAACCATACATGAGAAATCATACACTATATACACATTATCACACACTCCTAAAATCATTTAACTCTACTTATCTATCTCAGTTGTCTCAATTTATTTATTTAAATGTACTATTCATTATTTTAAATGTCTAAATTAGCCCATGAAGAAACCGCCTTAAACCAAACATTGAAAAATCCCTAGTTTTATTTGATAAAAGTCACTAACACCCAAATACCACTTGAATCCACTATAAATGTTGGTTGATCAGTGATGATACGTTCTCACGCAGGAGAAACAGAATGAATGCTGTAGGAAGAATGAAACTCTGTAGTCAGCTCACTATAACGGATTTAAAGCAGGAGTCCCAGAAAAATAGAATCTATAAATTTTATTAAAACATAGAAAGCGTACAGTTCATCTTTGCAGAAATATAAAGTAAAACAGGTTCTACAGACAGTCAACATATTAGTAGGATTATTTTGGGGTATAAATCATTTTCACGTGTCTAACAAAATAAAACTATTTTGAAAACATTGGACACATTGCTGTTTTCTTATTTTTTAACTCTGAGGGCTGTCATAGTGTCTGTGCAATTAGAGAATGAAGAATCAAGTAATGAACCTTTAAAGGCAAAGTCCGGTCATATTCAGAACTCCTGAAAGTAAATATGAAATTATTACATCCTCATTCCATACATTCATTATATCATACATTCAATAAATGAGAAGTGTTTTAATTGTGAGTCATTTTCATCTGAATGGGTTAAAACAGCAGCTACACTGCGTACAAACCTGCTGAGGACTTACAGGAAACGTTTGACCTCTGTCACCTTCTACAAAGGTTATGCAGCAAAGTCTAGAGTTAAACTTCTGTTATCGACCAAATACGTATTTTCCAACATAGTTTGCAAATAATTGTTAGAAAATTCTACATCAAGGTGTAGCTATGATGAACATGACCGACCTCCCATTTTTCTTAGAGCTTACACAAAGAGGGGCTGACTAAATACTGCATTTGTTCCAGTTATAAAACACAACAGAACAGCAGATTAACGGCGTCAATGAAAGGTTTCCCCAAACATCGCTGGACATTTGAACATGTGGACTTTGTGATGTGGTGAAAAAACGTATAGATGGACATTTTATCATGAGTCAAACATGGAAAGTAGCGCTTATGCGCATTCCTGTGGCATCTCACTGCTGTGGCTCCTAATGTCAAGCATGTTTTCTTTTCTAGAAAGCGGATGGAGACGTTGCCAAGTAGCTCATTTCCGCTGGCATTGTGTGACTTTCACCTCAAGTTAACAGCTGAATTCACAGAAAATTTCAAAACATTCCTTGATCCAGATCCTGATCTGGTTCATCACCAAAATGTAATCATTAGTTTCCAGTCACAATACGCGCCTCCTCTGAAAATTTCACCATAATCCGTCCATAGCTTCTTTAGTTAAACAGACAAACCAACGGCGGTGAAAACATGACCTCAATGGTGAAGGTAAACAGAATGTTTCCACATGTCATGCATGAACAACATTTCTCACCTCTATCAGTTGTCAAGTGCCTCAAATTATTTTTATGAATAAAATTGCTCAAGAGGAAGACTTTTTACATGTGTGAGTTCTGATGTGTCTGCGGAGAGTAGATTTATGACAAAAGATTTTTCCACAGGACGGACATTCGAAATTCTCTTCACCTGCGTGAGTTCGCATATGAGGAATCAAATGACCTTTTTTAGTAAAACTTAAGCCACAAATCGCACAGGAGAAAGGTTTCTCTGTGTGAAGCCTGATGTGACAAGTCAAATTCCCACTTTGAGTAAAACTTTTCCCACAAACTGTGCAAGAGTAAGGCTTCTCACCTGTGTGGATTCTGAGGTGATGATCGAGATTGGATTTGCGCGTGAAGCTTTTTCCACACAACGGACATTTAACGGCGCTCTCACCTGAATGAGTTCTAACGTGTTCGTCAAGATACGTTTTACGAGTGAAACTTTTTCCACAGGATGGACATTGGAAAGGGTTCTCACCTGTGTGGACCCTGATGTGTTGATCAAGGTGAAACTTACGAGAGAAGCTTTTCCCACAGGACAAACATCTAAAAGGCTTCTCACCTGTGTGGGATCTCATATGGTTTGTTAACAGAAATCTTCTTTTAAAGGTTTTTTTACACATCTTACAGCAAAAAGGCCTTTCCTCTGAGTGAGTTACCATGTGTTCAGTCAAGTTACCTTTCAGAGTAAAACTTTTGCCACAAATTGTACAGGAGAACGGCTTCTCCTCGCTGTGAATTCTGATGTGTACTTGAAGACCACATTTATTATGGAAGCATTTTCCACAGGACAGACACGTGAAAGACTTTTCGTCTGAGTGAGTTTTTAAGTGATAATTCAAATTACCTTTTAAGGTAAAACTTTTGCCACACATTGAACAGGAGAAGGGCTTCTCACCTGTGTGAACTCTTTTGTGTGCCTTTAGCCCAGATTTATTACTGAAGGTTTTTTCACAGGAAGGACATTTATAAATCCTCTCGCCTGTGTGAGTTCTCACATGAACCATTAAATGAGTTTTTCTCAGAAAGTTTTCTCCACATGTCAGACATGGAAACGTTTTCTCTCCCTTGTGACTTTTCAAGTGTTGAACCAAGTGACTATTTTGAGAAAAAGAATCACCAGAAATTGTACCGGAGTACAAACTGTTATCTGCGTGAGTTTCCTCGTGCCCTTTGGGTTTGGAACTGTTGGCAACGTTTATAGTCGTTATGGTTTGCTGGCATTTCTTGCTCTGTTTGGAACCTTTATCTCCTTCTGATCCTGAGTGTTTTGGGTGGATTTCTACTGAATCCTGGTTCTGAACTTCTCTCAAGTCCTGATAGACGACTTGGTTCCTGATTGGTTCTGGTTTAATGTGGTCCTTTTCTTCAGCAGTAGGAGTCTCCATACATTTATCTCCTTCCTCCTGCTTGAGAAGCAGCTGCTCCTCCTGCTCACTGATGGGGAGCTCCATGGTTTCCTCTTTAGTCCAGGGATCTTCTGGCTTTAGCTGCTCTTCTTTCATCTGCAGACGTTCTGGTTCCTCTTGGTCCAAACTGGAATTCCTCTCCTGTTTCCAGAGCTGCTGCTCAGAGAAATCCTCCTCTTTTCCAACCTGCAGGAGGTCTGGAAAGACAAACACAGGAGAAAGACGTAATGTTGGAGGTTACAGACAAGGAAATGTTTTTTTTAGCACTTTTCAGTACCCCAACAATTCAAAGTGTGCACACACAAATAAGAAACAATTACATTGTAGTGGCATACAAGAATAGAAAAGAATAAAAAAAAATATATGAACTAGGGCTGCAACAACGAATCGATAAAATCGATAAAAATCGACTTTAAAAAGCGTTGGCAACGAATTTCATCATCGATTAGTTGTGTCGCGCGATTAATGCATCATCCGCCGCCGCCGTCATCACTGCCACTTGACTGAAACGGGGAAGAAAAAAAAATACGGCAGAGCGAGTCAGCGCCGCAGGTGCAGTGTTGCCAACTCAGCGACTTTGTCGCTATATTTAGAGACTTTTCAGACCCCTCCAGCGACTATTTTGCAAAAAAGCGACTAGCGACAAATCTGGCGACTTTTTACGGTGTCACTGGCGGCTTTTGGAGACTCTTACGTGAAAGCATGCATCGTTCCTACTCCTGTCCCCCATCCCAACCCCGTTCTCTCGCAGGAATCCCTCTCAGCGCTGCAGTCAGAGAAGCAGGATGTTTCAGCGTCCAGACTGCAAATGAAGCGCGCATGTGCCGGGATTGACGGCGCAAATTGATCACAATAATTAAAATAGCCTTTATAAATAAATTAACTTGCAAATTATGAGGGCAAGGCTTTTAAAGTTTAAATCTTCTGGCAAAGATAAAGTAAAGAAGATCCTGCAATTTATGGAAGTAAAGCAGAATAAAATCCAGCAAGATCAGTAATATGTCAATTAATTATCTGCCACATTCCCATGTAAATATCTGTCTTTGGAGGATGTGTTTTTTAGCACCCCTAGTTCTCTCATTTTTATTCCAAATACAATTTATAATTTGAATCACAGGGCTATTTTTATCTCTATGGTTCAGTATTTTCTCAAGTAGCAACTTTAACTGCTATACTTTCCTGTCTTAAAAGGCAGAACTCTTCTAGTCTAAAAACCTCATTTGTTGAAATGGGGGGGCCTATTGTTTGAACCCATTAGAGGCTTTAAAAACAAAAAATGTCTTTTTTTGCACTTTATGAAACAAAGTAGCCTATATTTTGTGGATGTACAGCTACATTTCTCATGTAAGTTTGCGTAGTTTTAACACAAACATTTATTTTTCATATTGCACCAGTACAGTTAATGAGCAACCTGTACTTGTGTGCTTGTTTGTTCTGTCTAAAATGTTTATTTTGGAATAAAGAGGTTAATATAAAAAATAGTTTTGTCCGATTCATCGATTTTTAAAATAATCGTTAGTTGCAGCCCTAATATGAACATAAAAAAACAATAAAATGCTTTATAATAAAATTAAAAGTAGTAGACTAAAAATGTAAACTAATAATGTTTAGATGGCACAGTCAACGACTAAAGAGGTTCTTTAATCTTGATATCAAGTTAATGTGTGTGGATGGAAATTTCTCCTGTCTCATATATTTAGTTATGCTGTTTATCGAGTGAAAAATGTTTTCACTCAGTTTGTTTCACCTGCAAGGCTGAGAGATGTCAGAGTGAGGGATGCTTTTAGACTAATTCCCATGACAAGCCAGATTGTTTCTTAAGGTATAATTTGTTTTGACTCCAAAACAACCTTCACAGGTTTTTCCTCAGCATAAGTGAAGGAGACCAACTCTGTCTATCAGAACAGGGCTGATTACAGAGCAGTGAGGCTCTATGATGAATTTATCTGTCTTTGCAAAGATATGAAAATAAAGTGCAGCCTGAGGGAAACCCAGCAATCTCTGTTTATTTAACTCCGGTAAATAGTTGAATACTTTTTCCCAACTACATGTGACACATTTCTTCATCAACAACAAACAAATGAAAGAAAAGCGCATTAATATTTCACACTCAGATAATAGTTTACACTCCCTTGCAATTAAAAATCTTACAAAAGACAATCATGACCCAAAACAGGTATATTGTTCTGTTAATATTTGGTCAACTCCAAAAGTTGACGGCAAGTGATGCAGAGAAGGAAGTCTGGAAACATTCATTGTACCGACGTCATCTAGTCAGGTGATGGCAGGTTGCTGCTTGGTTTCAGGAATACTGCAATAGGGAAAGCAATTAGCACTTCTGGCTGAAGAAGCTTCTTCTCATGATCGCCTAGTGGCACAAATAACCCAACGGCTACAGAACACGACCCAACCTGTATTGCTGACTGAGGGCCGAAGAGCCTGATAAGGAAAGACCCCAATAAGGGGACAAACCCACCTACTGTCAGCCAATAACCCGTCTCTCCCCATCATGGAAACTCCTATCAGGAATCGCAGCAGCTAAGATGAGAGGGCAAATGGATCCGCTAATGTCAGCGGTGCTTAAAGGTGTTGGTAAGAGCAACAGAGCCAAACACCAACTGTGGTTGAAAGAACAGTCACTCTAGACTGCAAAACCAGACAAACACACCTGTGCAAAGTCTGGGTTAATTACAGGACAGCCTGTGATTCAATGCCACACAGATGGATCTGGGAATGATTGAAACTGTCCCAGATCAACAGCCCTCTAGGAGCCTTCATCGCAAACTCTGTGGGGATGCGGAAAACAACACTTCAAGCCAACTTCAACCCAATTGCAAAGATCTCCATCAAATGTGGAATATACCATCTCCTTTCAGCAGATGTAATGGCTGATATATGTATGAGTTCACTGATTCATCAGCCCATTCAGCATCCATGCCTGGAGATCATGTGAAGCACTTGCTGCTTCCACCATTTTCTCTCCATGACTAAAGCCTGTATAGATTTATTGTTTCTATAATATAATAATTTAGATTTGTGTAACATTTGTAATTGTTGTTTTAATCATGTAAAGGGAGGAAGAAGCAATGTCAGCTTTAGGAAGATTTCCCCCATCTCTAACCTCCAGCCTCCTGCTGCTCCTCCTGCTCACTGATGGGGAGCTCCATGGTTTCCTCTTTAGTCCAGGGATCTTCTGGCTTTAGCTGCTCTTCTTTCATCTGCAGAGGTTCTGGTTCCTCTTGGTCCAAACTGGAATTCCTCTCCTGTTTCCAGAGCTGCTGCTCAGAGAAATCCTCCTCTTTTCCAACCTGCAGGAGGTCTGGAAAGACAAACACAGGAGAAAGACTTTATGCTGGAGGTAAAAAAAAAACACTTCGCCTTAGTTTCCATGCATATAAAGATGCTTTGAAAAGTAAATCCTAAAATTCACTAAAGTGATTCAATTATAATCATAGGCGGATCTACTGGCAGCGATCGATGGTAACCATCGCCCGATCTCCTGGGGCAAGTCGTTTTAACTGATGGGAGAGTACAAATCTCATTGCATTTGCCCGCCGGGCAATGATCGCAAAAAAAAATACTGAATTACAAAAAACATTTAAAAAACATTTGTGTCATTGATCTATATACAAAAATGAATATTAGGAACTATATTTGTCAAATATTATACTGGGCAAGTAAAAATTGTTTCTGGGCAAATGAAATGTGAAAGTCGGGCAAGTGGTAGAAATCCTTAACGTCAACGCCTGACTGGGGTGGCATAGAGTGGCAGATGCCCCCCTAAATGACAGCCCTGCCACCCCTGCTGCCACCCCAGGTGGCTTATAAATTATGGCTAATTTGAGAATTACGACAGTAAATTTCTAATGTCGGACTGCAGTGAATGCAGCACGAGATGACGCGAGAGCGACTGAGACTGATTAGTTTTGAAACCGAGCGGGGCAAAGCGAGGGAGCCAACGTTACAAAAGGTTATATTGATTGGATTGAATATTGAGGGAAAGGAGAGTCCTGCCACTCTCATGGAGTTCACTCAGTTTTTGGACCCATACCAGGACGTTGCTCAGGTTGAGTAAAATAGGGGTCGTTTTACCTGTGAGTTTTATCCTGGCTTCTCTTCATTGGCTTCCTGTTAAATCCAGAATAGAATTTAAAATCCTCCTTCTCACATATAAAGCCTTAAATGGCCAAGCTCCATCTGATATCAGAGATCTGATTGTTCCTTATGTTCCTAACAGAGCACTTCACTCTCAATCTGCAGGTTTACTAGTGGTTCCTAGAATTTCTAAAAGTAGAATGGGAGGCAGATCTTTTAGTTCTCAGGCTCCTCTCCTGACATAGGGACCCCTTTTTCATCATTCTGCTTCATTCTATCTCTATTCTCCCACTCTGCAGAATCTGTTAGTTCAATCTCTAACGTTCTGCTCTCTCTGCTTTTTCTCATAGTAGCTTCATCTGGTCTGTTCCTGTTTGGCTGTGACTCCATCCTGGAGAGAAATATCAGCTGTGCTGCTGCCATCAACACCTTTGTTTCTAGATGTTGGAGCTTGGCCTGTTTTCCAGTGTGGTCCTGTTTCTCTGACTGTGACTAACTGGATGTGCTCTCTTCATCCTCTGACATGGGAGCTGGCTCGGAGCTCGTCTGCCTGGCTGTGTGTTTCCTGGACAGGGCCGCCTGTGGAGCTGGTTGACAGTTGCCTTTTGTATCTATGCTTCTTTTTCTATGTCTGCTTCTGTCTCCTTGAACCCCAGTGGGCCTCAGCAGATGGCCGCTCACACTGAGCCTGGTTCTGCTGGAGGTTTCTTCCTGTTAAAAGGGAGTTTTTCCTCTCCACTGTCGCTACAAGCATGCTTAGTGTGAGGGATTGCTGAAGAGTCAATGAGTCAATGCAATCAGCTGGTTTTCCTTAGATAGAAAACTTTGAATCAATTTGACTGGATGATCTGGTTGAACTGGAAAGTGACCTGAGATGACATGATGTGAATTGGAGCTATAGAAATAAACTGAATAGAATTGTATCCTGCGAACAAAGTTTTTCATCTCTCAGGCTCATAAAGATGTATTTACGTTCAACTATGACAGAAAATAAGACTGTCCAGTTTGGTTGTAATCAGCATGGAATCAAAACGTACAAAGGCATTGGGATCTAGATAAATTAGTGAAGCGTTTTGCCGAGCAACATGGAAATCACTGCATTCAGCTGTTATAGTCATGTTAACTTTATGTTCTGCTCTCTGGTGAGCCTTTACCGAGCTGCTACATTTTGTTTTGGCAGCTGAGAAAATCTGATATTTCCTTTAATAAAAGCGAAAGTGTTAAAAGTTAAAAATGTGATACTGGTGTAAATCCTGCTTAATATGAAGCAGTGTTGTTGTTTCTTTTTTCATATAAATAGTATGAAACTATCCAGAAATGACCTGTATGAACCTCCTCACTAAATGTTTTGTACTTTTTCAGACTGGAAGCAAAATTTATTTTTATGTTGCTTCTTTTCAGATTTGTGGAGATTTTGATGTAACATACAGAACCCGCCTTTTTGTTGATTTGTTGATACAGCAGCTCTATCTACAGCAGATCTACATGCATGAAATGTCTCTTTCATGTTGCCGTAACTGCTGTATGTCAAGTTACTGAGGAGCAAATGGGGTAAATGTGTGTTCAGAGTAAACATTACATAGATGTCCAGTACCTTGTTTGGGTGGCTTGACCCGTTTATTTCTACTGTGTAGTTCTGCTCACTTTAGTGCAGCTCAGTCCATAGATCTCTGATAGGTAACTTTTTCTTTCTATAGTTTCTTCTTGGTCAAATGCTGCAAAGCTGCCTCTCTGACAGTCAATCTCACTCATCTGTGACTCAGCACCTGTGTCTTACCTTAATACCTGTGATAATGCCCCTCTAGAAGTAGTGTTATCATTCTTCTATCTCCTATTAAGTGAGATCACATTGTACGATGTATTATTAATATGAACTGTTTCACATGAAACACTGACTGTACATACTATTGTCACCAAACTGTGATAACTGGGATTAAACACTGCTTCAGCACTGGTATGGATTGTGGAACAAAGGACAGCATACTAATCAATAAATAAATCTACTTTACTTTATATCTATAATAAACCATTATCCTCTATCTTTATCTCATATAATCACTACGTATTACTGACAACACCTTAAACCTTTACGTTTTATTCTTAATCATGAATAAACTAAATCCTCTGTTAAAAGGAGGTTGTGTCCCCCTGAAGGCGTTTACACCTCGGAGCTTCCCTTCTGGTTCTTTTCCTGCGACCAAACTACTTGGTTTAATTACTCTTTGCTCAAAACTTGCTAAATTATATAAAAATGACTAAAAACAGGAGTAAAACTCAACAGAGTTTATTCCCGTTGAGATCGTTACAGGACAGAGAAATTGCATGGAGTCGTCATCATGCAATGGCATCTGGAAAATGAGCCCCGAATGAGGTCATCTACTGCTTCTTATACCTCATGAGTCTATGTGCTGCATCAGGTGGATGCTTGAACTTTAAAAGTTACTCAACTAAATGTAACTAGTTACTACGCTGGTGAAGATTCTCAGTCTTCCAAGTCATGATTGTTTAAAAACAATCAATTGGACTTTGTTTCCAAAGTCTTCAAATTTTGGAAACGACAATCTGAACAATCTCTGCGTTGTGATTGGCCCGCCAGTTCTAGGGCCCAGGGCATTGATCGAAGCTAGACCAAACTCTGCCGGTTGGGGCTAGTTTACTGGGCTAACCAAATTGGTGCCTTAGAAACGACGCTGTCAAGGAACGCTATGGACAGCGGAAACATGCAAGAGGAGGAGAGTTTAGTGTCGGAGGTCGTGGATGAGTCTCCTCCGTCGTCCATTTTTTATTTAGAGGAGGAAAGCGGGGACGAAGATGTTGTGGAAGAGGACGCCAGGGCGGCAGAAGCTTGGTTTGGTGTAGAAGGCTTCCAGCCGTACATGTTTGAGCCCTTGCCTCGCAACGCTGCCAGTTCTGTTAGCTCTACGCCTGCTGAAGACACAGACGTCCATCCCCGTGAACACTGGGACGCAACTCAATGGGAAAGGAAAGGATTCTGATTTCAACCGTTGCGTATATTAGCTGCGACACATGAATCAAGATGATATGACCGGAAACATTTGATTGACAGATGACCGTTGATATATGATTGGCCGAATTTAGGTGTTCAGGCTGACGTAGAACTAACTGGCCTGAAGAAGATAACGGAAAAACCCCACAGATTTTAGGACAGGATTTTTTTTTTTTTTAATAGAAATTTTCTAAGTTTTGGGACAATATGGTCTGATAACGAGAACATTTATATACATGTTTAAGCCAGAATGATTTGACATTTAAATATGATTTTCCTACGACTTTAACGGTCACCAAACTTCCAAGTTTTCAGTAAACCTGCTTTGTGAAACGGAGCTCAGATCTAGAGTTCTTAGATCAGGGGACTTTCCAAGTCAGTCCCTTCAGGCTTAATTTAAGAAGCTGCAATCAATTGCAGGATTAGTTTTCTCCCCCTAGTTGTCATTTACGTTAGCTGTTGTCCTTCCCCATTCCACAGACAGTATTGTTTCAAAGTTGCAACCAATAAATATTAAAGGAACGCATTTAATTAATGATGCTCCAACAAGGAATTTACTGCTCTGCAAAGCATCCAGATTTTCTCAGAAGGTTCATCTGCAAACTCCAACTTTCTAATACGTAGAAACCCACCTGTTGAAACTAAATCTGAAATAAGCAGTCAAATCAATTGCCCGAACATTCAACACAAAGAATTGTTGTGCGAAGGTAAATCCCTTAATCATCATCTGGGCATTTTAATAGCATTAAATAATATATCAGAGCTTTAAGTTGTCTGAAAATATCAGAGAAAACATGAATAAAGATCTTTGGATAAATATGAAACGGTATAAAGAAAAGTTTATTGCTCTTTGGTTCATCAATCACAAAGTGAAAACATTAATACAAAAATCAAAAGCAAAACATCCCAAGCAGAAAATTATGTAACAAAAAATTTGTTGTAATAAACAGATATAGGCTGTGTCCAAACGTCCGCCCTAACCCCTAAATCCCTCAATGCCTCTATAGAGCGGGGACTATAGAGTGGACTTTACAGTGAACTCAGTTAACTGACCGTTCAGACAGATGATCACTACTTTTACTACCTGTTGGTCACGCAACTCTGCCTCTCAGAACGGTGCTTACGCCGTCTTTGTTCTGTGCCAGCGCCAAAACAAATCCCATGATGCTTTGCTAGGACAGCCCTGGCAAAGTATTAAGGGATATATCTGCCCGTCTAGTGACCATGGATGATCACTACCTTTCAAGGTGCATTTTGGGAAATTTGGAGTCCACTACCCATTCATCCACTAGACGTTGGGACACTCTAACCACTATATAATGCCCTATATAGTGGTTAGGGTTGACGTTTGAACACTGCTTCACTGCACTAACCTCCCTTAATCCTAGCAGGTAAACAGAACATTAAAATAATCAAGAACAAAACTATTACACTTAGTTCAAATAACAAAAATACACTTTTAAAAGCAGAAAAGATGAACTTCTAGAGACGTCTCAGCGTTAATTTAATACATCATGAATCCAAAAGAGGTCTTGATTCAGTTTTACACATCATCCATCTGGGCTCCCTCCCATCCAATGCATTCTGGGAAAGGAGGAACATTTAGCAGAACTTCCTGAGCTAATCTGATACGGCCAACAAATGCACCATGACTAACCAAGCTAATTTATTTACACCTGTATCCCTGTTGCTGTTCTTTCTGAGATGAAACCAAGGATTCTGACCAATCAGAAGTGAGAGCAGCCGTGTCCTGCAGGGCTGCCATGAATACTTTGTTTAGCCATAGGCTCAGCATCTCTTGCTTTAGTGACAGCCAAATGTCCCGCCTTTACTCATCGTACTGAAACGTGATTGGCCCACTGGTTTTGGTTCAGTCCTGAGTAGTTAAAGCACAAGTGGGTCTAGATGGATTCTTGTTTTTTTGTTTTTTTTTTGACACAGAAATATCTCTAGAATTCAGTTTGCAGGAAAGATTAGAAACTACAAACTGATCAGCAAAAAAGACTTTAAATCAAACAGAGCAACGGCTTCAATTTAGCTTAGCTCTTTATACAAACTTGTTCTGGTGTTTTAGGAGTTCATTTAATAGTGAAGTACAGACTCTTGCCTCCAAACCAAGTTCTTTGGCATTCGTTAGTTTCAATATTTTACCAGCTTTATAATATTACACTGCACCCATTCAAGTTTTCAGGAGAAAAAAAAATCACTGGGTTAATGAAAATATTTTTCCTAACTTTACTAAAAAAAGGCTTTTGATTTGGGATTTTCTCATGCAATAAGGACAAGGATTTTCTAGATGGACAGTTTTTTTTTTTTACAGGTCAAACAGAACAGCCTCTCATGTGTGTTACTGTGACGTCTCACTGCTGTGACTTCTAATCACTTCCATATCTATGTTAATTCTACTGTGATCACTTAACCTTAAATTGTGCCAAAAATACACTGCTCAAAAATAAAAGGAACGCTAAACACACCGTAGATCTGAATGAGTAAAACATTCTCACTGAACACTCTGCTGCTCTCTGGCAGTGCTCCTCCTGTTCCTCCTTCCACAACGGAAGAAAAGAGAACTTTTAATTTAATCCTCTGAGCTCTGTGAGCGCTAACCTGGAAGCTGCTGCTGCAGTGCATGCTGGGACAGCTGTCAATCTGGAGAACGGACAAGTCTGCTCTGATGCATGCCAGGTAAAGAGGGAGGGGCCAGAACAACATCCAAGGACTATGTCCGTTCTCGGTCTGCTGTTCTTGTGAATTGGAATAGCACTATGGCTGAGGCTGATGATGTTTCACGAGGACACGAGGACATGACAATGCACAAATACACATATTGAGAAACGGCCCAGGTCTTCCCCTGTGACTGCCTCAACTTAGAGATGGCGCTGCGCCACACAGTAAAAGGGCTCCAGAGCGCCATCTAAGTGGCGGTGCAAAGGTAGCCCTTTTTCCCTCATGGTTTTAGGTAAAGATGTTTTGGATTTTAAAAAATCGATACTAGGAACTGAATGATCGATCTATCGGGAAGCCAAAAATCCCGATATATTGCTAAATCTCTATTGAAATGCCATCCTGGATGAGCTGCACTACCTGAGCTACTTGTCTGGGTGGTAGCGTCTGTCTCATGCTACCTTGACTGTTAACTACCAACATTCTAAAGTGACCAAAGCATCAGCCAGAAGGCATAGGTAATGAGAACCGGTCTGTGGTCCCTACATGCACAACCAATCCCTTATTGAGTGTGTGTTGCCAATTGCCTATAATGTCCACCTGTAAACTATTTCATTTGCAAAACAGTATGTGAAATTGATGGCAAACCGTAGTGTTTCCTGAGTGGACACTTTGATTTAACAGAAGTTGGATTTAATTTAAGTTATATTGTGTTGTTTAAGTGTTCCCTTTATTTTCTAAGCAGTGTACTACAGAGCAGCTTCTAACCTGTGTGAGTTCGTAAGTGTTTATTCAATGCCATTCTTCTTTTGAACTTTTTTCCACAGGTATCACAAGAAAAAGGTCTTTCATCAGTGTGAGTTACCATGTGATGACTCAAAACACTTTTATGTATAAAGCTTTTGTGACAAACTACACAGGTGAACGCCTTCTCACCTGTATGAATCTTCATGTGATAAGTCAAGCAACTTGAGTGAGTAAAACTTTTGCCACAGAGCGTACAGAGCAGCCTCTCACCTGTGTGAGTTCTCATGTGTTCATTCAATGACTTTCTTCCTTTAAATGTTTTTCCACAGGTCTCACAGGAAAAAGGTCTTTCATCTGAGTGAGTCACCATGTGTTCAGTCAAAGCACCTTTACGAGGAAAACATTTGTGACAGATCGTACAGGCGAACGGCTTCTCGCCTGTGTGAATTAGGATGTGTCTGCTAAGAATATATTTACTAATAAAGCTTTTACCACAGGACAGACATTCAAAAGGCTTGCTGTCTGCGTGAGATCTCATGTGTTCTTTCAATGGAGCTTTTCTTTTAAATGTTTTCCCACAGGTCTTACATGAAAAAGGTCTTTCATCTGAGTGACTTACCATGTGATCAGCCAGAGCATCTTTTTTAGTAAAACCTCTGTCACAAATCTCACAAGTGTACGGCTTCTCACCTGTATGAATTCTCATGTGTTCAGTCAAATGACCTTTACTGGTGAACGTTTTGTCACAATTCATGCATTTGAACGGCTTCTCACCCGTATGAGTCCTCATGTGCCGAGCCCACTGACCTTTATGAAAAAAACCTCTGTCACAATTCACACAGGTAAACCGGTTCTTACCGGTATGGATGCTCATGTGATCAGTCAAACTACATTTATTAGGAAATCTTTTGTCACAATTCGTACAGGGGAATGGCTTCTCCCCTGTGTGAGTTCTGATGTGTGCTTGAAGGCTAGATTTAGCCAGGAAGGTTTTTCCACAGGTCGGACACTCTTGGATCTCCTTACCTGTGTGAGTTCTCATGTGAACCTTTAAATATGTTTTCTTTAGAAAGCTTTCTCCACATGTCGTACATGAGAAAGGTTTCTCTCCACTGTGACTTTTAAGGTGTAAAACCAAGTCACTCTTCTGAGAAAAAGACTCAGTGCAAATTGTACAACAGTGAACACTGTTATCTGTGTGATTTTCCTCATGCCTTTTACGCTTTAAACCCCTACCACAGTTTTTATGCTTGGTTTTCTGAGATATCTTACTCTCTGTGGACTCTTTATCCTTCTCTGATCCTGAGCATACTTGATGGATTTCTTCTGAATCCTGGTTCTGAGTTTCACTATAGTCCTCAATGATGAGCTGATCCCTGATTGGTTCTGGTTTAATGTGATCATTTTCTACAGCAGTAGGAGTCACCATACATTTATCTTCATCGTCCTGCTTGAGAAGCAGCTGCTCCTCCTGCTCACTGATGGGGAGCTCCATGGTTTCCTCTTTAGTCCAGGGATCTTCTGGCTTTAGCTGCTCTTCTTTCATCTGCAGAGGTTCTGGTTCCTCTTGGTCCAAACTGGAATTCCTCTCCTGTTTCCAGAGCTGCTGCTCAGAGAAATCCTCCTCTTTTCCAGCATAATCTAACAGGCGGTCTGGGAAGATAAAGGAGAAAAACTTGTTATTGTAAGCTACAGGAAGGACACTTCACTACAGGTTGGAACTACATCTCCTAGCATGAATAGTAGCTCTGAAATCTTTTATGTCATCTTTTATAACTAACAATCAACAACTACAGCTAACTTTTTCACCTACAAAGACTTTTGGACTGAAGCAGACCAGAAAATCAACAGAACATTTTCATTGAAGTGATATTCCTTCTCGTTTTCTTAAGAAGTCGTGGATTATGTTTGCTTCTGGTCCAAGCACATAGAACCAGTAACTGCTCTTCTCCTCATTAAGCTGCATAAGCCCAACCCCAATCCAGTTTTACTGGACCAGCAAAGACAAAAAGAAAGTTAACACTCTCTGAAACACTATTTCATACTGTTGAGGTGAAATGCAGCTAAGTTTTTGTCTTTGTTGCAACACTACTATTGTCCTGATTACGGAACGTATGCGCGATTGGCTAGAGGTGTAAATTTCCTAAGAAGACATGCAATCATTTTTAGGTACAATATTATGTTTCATAGGTTAATTCAAACAATCAGAAAGTGTGAATTAAACTTACTGCTAAAGGTGAAACTTGGTTGTTACATATACAAGTTGAACATCAATGACAAACTGAAAAACAGTCGACAAATACTACAACCAAATCTGCAAACCAACAGAAGAGAAAGCGGTGGCAAGACACTTTTATATCTGTGTATCTAATCTGTTAAGAATACAACTTACAATGAAACTAATCCTGCAACTTGACTGTGACAGTCAAGTTGCAGGATTAGTTTCCCCACCCAGTTGACATTACGATAGCTTTTGTCCTCCCATTCCACGGACAGTATTGTCCCAAGAAAAACAGAAAAAAACCTCCAAAAATAATCCTATATTTATCAGGCATTCAATGAGTTTTCCTGAACTTGAAAGTTTCAAACCTACCTTCTTTTTCAAACTGCCCATGTTTGTTCCCACCAAAAGTTGTCCGTAGGGTATGGGAAGTTTCCGGGGGAAAATTAGGGCGTAACAAAGTCGTACATCCCAAAAACAGGGCATACAATTTCTAATATTTTTAGTAGAGGGCGTACAATGTATGCCAATGCTGGAACTTTGGGGCTAGAACGGTGAATGCCCAGCCCAGACGACACCGCTGGTCTAAACATCTCCAAAGTATCTGTAGCTGAGGTTTCTCTTTCCGAACACTTTTCTGTCATTTTTGAAAGCATAATTTCCAATGACACAGACACATCATAAGGAAAAGTAGTAAGGATTGTAGCTAAAACATTATCAATGGTCGTGTTTTATTTGCCACAGAAACAAATCCTCCTGTGACTTTACCATCAGAACTCCACTCTATGAGGGCCTGCAACAAATGTCCTAATATTTTCACAGAAAAAGAAGTCTGGACATTCATATTAAGTCCAATAAAATAGTTGCCTCTAGGTAGATTTGATCTTGATAAAATTTCCCAATTTCACCAAAAATACAAAAAAATGGCAGAAAAATCATACACCAACAAATCTTCTTCCTGCTGTCTTGATCTTTTACCCACAGCTTTAGTTGAAAAAGCTCTACTTATCATAACATCTAGTTTAACTCAAATAATAAACACACCCCTTTTTTCAGGTGTTAACCCCCAGGTCCTAAGAACAGTAATTATTTAACTTCTGTTAGAAATTAACTTTGACAAACTGCTACTGCAGAACTACCGGCCTATTTCAAACCTGCCCTTCATCAGTAAGATTATTGAAAAAAGCTGTTTCAACAGGTAAACACCTTCCTAACAATGACCAGCCATTTCATCATCTTCCAGACAGGCTTCTTGCTAACCGCAGTGCAGAGATTGCCCTTCTCAAAGTGTTTAATGATGTACATATTAAATACAGATGGAGGTAGAACCACACTGATGATCTTAATGTACCTTAGTGCAGCATTCAGGATGGTTGATCACTCCATTTTATTAGAGATTAGAGTGCTTAGAAAACTGGGTCAACCTCTCTGGGACAGTACTGGACTGGGGCTGTGTACGAACCCCTGCCCTTACCACTATATAGGGCCCTATATAGTGTTTATGCCATTTCAAATGAGCATCCGAAAAAGTGGTGGACTCAAAATTTCCCAACTCACCTTGAAAAGTAGTGATTATTCCAAGTGCCGAGTTCGAATTCAGCACCTTCTTCCTTCAGAGGCCAGATTTGTTGGCCGATTATGCCACAGCGTGGCTCCAAGGCCTGGTTGGATTGGAAGGCTATTCCTTATGCGCCCGACAAATACGCCTTTTTGCTCGTTTCGAAGGACAGGTCCGCTGTATCCTCCGTAGTTCAAGCAAGCCGACTGCTACATGCTCAGAGGTAAAAGGTAAATGGTACCAACCAGTGGTGAATATTGGAAGTGCAGTTTGTTACAAGTATGTCACAAGTATGTGAAGAGTTACGTCTGAAATTTATGAAAATAGTTGTTTTAAAGGTTATTGAGTCAGAAATATGGTGGGTAATGTTTGGTTTACTGATAGGCAAGTCCTCTCCTCGCAAAACATCATGGGATTTGTTCTGACAACTAGCTGCTGTCGGGTAGTATGAGCAGCGACAAATAAAGATGGTGCATACACCGTACAGGGAGGCGTAGTTACATGATCAAAGGGGAGCAAAAAATAGCACCACCCAATCACTGACCCTCTGGAAGGAGAAAAACAGGTAAGTGACCACAATCATGTGATGGGAGATGATTCACCGTGTGAGTCACTTAACTGGTTTAACAGTTAAGTCTACGAAAAGGCAGGATCCAGCTGATGGACTGCCAAACGAGCTGCAACCTCAGTGACCAGGCAGGAATTGGATCCAGGTCAGGGATACAGATCAGACAAGAAACAGTTCTGGAATACAGGATTCTGCAGCAGTGTTAATTACGTCAACTAGGACGATGACATACATATTTTGAGACTAAGACCCGACGAAATTTACGAGCCATTGACGAATGGACATAAAGAAATGTAATTGTTTATAATTAATTTGTAATTGTTAATATAAGTGTTTCTTGAGCTTCATAGAAGATTACGCGTTGTTGCGCTGTTTGTCCCTACAGGGCACCTGTCCCACAGTGACTCGTGCCGCTCAGTCAGTAGTAGCACAGGGCTTATATGCCTAGCTCAACTTCACAGTCATTGCATGGGGCTCGAATAGCATTGTAGGGTTTGTTGGAGGAGCTGAGCAAAAACATGCCTGGATGTATGGAGCCATTCCATTTACAGGGCGAAGGACAACACCAAACAGTCTGCGGCTTTAAAATGGCGGGGAAGAAAACAACGAATCTCAAGCAACATCTGATGTGCCAACTAGGGCTGCAACTAACAATTATTTTAAAAATCGATGAATCGGCCGATTATTTTTTCGATTAATCGATGAATCGGACAAAAAATATTTTTTATATTAACCTCTTTATTCCAAAATAAACATTTTAGACAGAACAAACAAGCACACAAGTACAGGTTGCTCATTAACTGTACTGGTGCAATATGAAAAATAAATGTTTGTGTTAAAACTACGCAAACTTACATGAGAAATGTAGCTGTACATCCACAAAATATAGGCTACTTTGTTTCATAAAGCGCAAAAAAATACATTTTTGTTTTTAAAAGCCCCTAAGGGGTTCAAACAATAGGCCCCCCCATTTCAAGAAATGAGGTTTTTTTAGACTAGAAGAGTTCTGCCTTTTAAGACAGGAAAGTATAGCAGTTAAAGTTGCTGCTGGAGAAAATACTGAACCATAGAGATAAAAATAGCCCTGTGATTCAAATTATAAATTGTATTTGGAATAAAAATGAGAGAACTAGGGGTGCTAAAAAACACATCCTCCAAAGACAGATATTTACATGGGAATGTGGCAGATAATTAATTGACATATTACTGATCTTGCTGGATTTTATTCTGCTTTACTTCCATAAATTGCAGGATCTTCTTTACTTTATCTTTGCCAGAAGATTTAAACTTTAAAAGCCTTGCCCTCATAATTTGCAAGTTAATTTATTTATAAAGAAAATATAAACGCTGCTTAAGCTAATTCAAATGAAATTAAAAGTAAAATAAGTAGCCAACCTTATCACTGTCTGTAACCTACTAACACGGTAAGGAAAGCATCAGATGAGCTACCTGAGAAACTAACGTTACGTTTCCCCACTTTAAAACCAAACAAACATGGCCGCTCACCCTGCTGATCAGCTCTCTTCACTGCCATTGAAGGCTCCAACGTGTTTTCTTTTCCGGTGCTGCGTCATAACAGTGGTGCTTCCGTGCCATGTTCATTTGTTTTGACAAAAGTCGCATGTTATGACTTTTTTCACTTTACAAAGCGCAGGCTATTTTAATTATTGTGATCATTTTGCGCCGTCAATCCCGGCGCATGCGCGCTTCATTTGCAGTCTGGACGCTGAGGGTAAACTCCTCACTAAAATCCTGCGGCTCTGACTGCAGCGCTGAGAGGGATTCCTGTGGGAGAGGGAGAAAGGGGTTGGGATGGGGGAGGCGCCCCACGGCAGGCAAAAGCCGCCAGTGACACCGTAAAAAGTCGCCAGATTTGTCGCTAGTCGCTTTTTTGAAAAATAGTCACTGGAGGGGTCTGAAAAGTCGCTGAGTTGGCAACACTGCAACTGCGGCGCTGGCTCGCTCCCCCATATTTTTTTTTCTTCCCCCGGATGACGGCGGCGGCGGATGACGCATTAATCGCGTGACACAACTAATCGATAATTAAATTCGTTGCCAACGCTTTTAAAAGTTGATTTTTATCGATTTTATCGATTCGTTGTTGCAGCCCTAATATATATATATATATATATATATATATATATATATATATATATATATATATATATATATATATATATATATATATATATATATATATATATATATATATATATATAATAAGAGAAGCAGTGTGTGGAGAAGTTCTATTATTTAGTGTTGACTAAACTGAAAAGACTAAAATAGATTTTTTGTCATTGTGACTAAGACTAAATTAAGAGGATTCCCATCCAAAGAGGAACAGACAGATCCAGGGTTCCAGGAATCCACAGAGTGTGAAGACAGGTTCAGAGTTCCATGAGTCGAGAAAGAAACTGAAGACAGAAATGCACAAATGCAGACAGGCGGGCTCAGTGGTTGAGGGACAGAGACCTGGTATCGGGATTATTGCACAACTTTAAACTGGTCTCTACCTACGAGCCAGGCTTACGGGAATTAAAAATGCACCCACCTAGGGGCCAGGACACCATCAGGAGACAAGACAAACACTAAAAACCTCTCAAACCACTGGCCTCACGGAATGGGAACATGAACCCAGGAATAACTCAAAAATAACAAAACAAACTAACAAACAGGCATCAAAGAAAGATCTCAGCCCGATAGCTGGGCAGAGCCGAATATAAAGCAACAGACACAGGTGGATAAGATGAGCGCTGATTAGGAATCAGGCAGGGTTAGGCAGGTGAAAAAAGTGAACAATTAAGGTCCGCTATCAGGGCAGATCCTGACAATGACCGCGACTTGCAGCTAATCTTCACAGATAATTTTCAGTACTTTCTTTCAAACATGCTTGACATTGGAAACATTTTGAAGACCACATCAACCAAATTTCAGAAGGAAAAGCTGACCATTGGAGAATGTAAGGATGAACTCATGGTAGCCATTAGACAGTTCACACTTGTGCTTGATGGTGAGGGCCACTACAGGGCACACACTGCTTCTAATGCAGATGCTGACAAAGATTAAACAAACATACTCAGGGGGTGAATTGAAGAGTTTGAAATTAGATATGATCTCCTCAAGTCACATGATCTTTTCTTAGTATTTCATCCTTTAACATGTCCGGAGGAAATGAAAGACCCCCCCAGTTTTGGAAACAAAAGTTTGCAGCATTCTCAAGAAATATGAGGCCGTCTTGCAGCTTGACAAGGACACCACTGAAAGAATGGATGCGCTTAAAGCAGGCAGGAAAACGCCTGGGAGCCTCATCTGTGTATCACTTGGTCCAAATAGTAAAGACAAGTAACCCAGTTGCTTACTCCAACATCAACAAGGTGGCTAAGCATCCTACTATGCTGCCTTTAAGCAGTGCAGCTTGTGAGAGGGGAGTCTGGCATCTCAACATAATAAAAGCCAAGTACAGATCTCACATGCTCGTCTCTCAGCCCTGATGCACATCCAGTTGTCAAAGCAGACCACAGAGACATTTCACCCAAAGCCAGCTGTTGACCTGTGGATGGAGACAGCAAATCGGAGGCTACACCAAGGAGAGGGCAGCGCATCTGCAGCATCTTCATTATTTACCATGCAGGAGTCTGAAGCAGAGGACAGTGAGGAAGACTGAATTTAATCAGACCAAACTACATACGGGCTGAGTACCAGGACACCATCTCCTGGTACTCACCTGAGTAACTCAACACAAAGGTTATGTGCACTAGAGGTGGGCGATAGCGTCAATTTCTAATCGATACAATATAGGGCGGAACGATTTTGGAAAATAATCTAATTGCAATTTTTTTTCCTTTATATTGCGATTTAATGCAATTTTTTCCCCCAGTTTAATTGATCATGTCTTTTTTTAAACATATACAAAAAACAAATTAGGGGCTAAAAGACACGCTGTGTCCTAATTAATGATCGCATTCTGCCTTCGATATATTTCAACCAAAATTGCAATTTAATTTTGACTTTTCTCTACATAACCACAAGCAACAAAAATTGCCTCTAAATAAAGACAATTGTAAACAAGGGCTATTTAAATCAAGAACTTTTAATGTTTTTATTAATCAGAATATTATTCAAGAGAACAGCTTTTAACTGATTTGGACATCAGTCCTTGTTGAACATGAAGTCCAAAGTGCAACCAACAAACCAGTCTATTTATTAAACTGATTAACTGGTACTTAGTGCTATGTATGAATATATAAACTCTAAAACAAGTAATAAAATTAGATTATCTCACTGCTGCAACTGTCTTCCCTTCCATGTGGATTTGCCTTCCCTTCCATGTGGAAGGGAAGGCAAATCCACTTTAAACATTTTATTGACACCTAAAGAACGCGTCTGATTCACTAATTGTTACATAGCCAAAAATTGCAGACGTCCGCGATTTGGAAATCTCATTTTTTTTCAATCGCAATTATATTGAAAATGCGATTAATTGTTCAGCCCTAATACAATACCAATACTGGATCAGTATTGCTGATATGGATACTGATATTTTTAAACATTTTAACTTGATGTATCATGGAAATTTTGACCTTTGGTGTTTTTGATTTTTATTTATTGTTGCAATGGAATATTAACATTAATTTTGTTCTGTTCATAGTGTTTCTTTTCCTGATCTACCTCTTGTATAATATCTTTCAATCCTTACGTAATTTTCTTTCTATTGTGTGCACTTGCTTGTTTCTTTAAATCTATAAATCTCCCTGTCGTGGGATAAATAAAGGAATAGCTGATGTTAGCCCATTAAACAGCATGTTTTAATGGAATGAATGTACATTGTTCTTTCAAAGTCTTAATTCCACTTTCTGAGTTGGCTCCAGTAACATATGACATTTAATATCTACTTTGAAAGTTAATATAAAGGTGATCACTCTCATCTACCTGGATATTATCTAGAGGTCTGAAGCGCCTGTCTGAGGATCGAGGGTCTGTCGGGGCGATGAGTGAAGTTAAGGGCATTTTTTATGTACCGGTAACAGAAAATTCCTTCCACATGGATGTATCCTCTCTTGCTCCAACCATCACACAGCTCTGCCCTAACAGCTTGAAAGGGAAATAATTGACCTGCAAGCTGAACTCAGAGTAGGTGTGGGCAACTTCTGGAGCTTGGTTTCTGTAGCAGACTGTCCCACCTTAAAACCACTTGCACAGTAGCTTATGTCCTTTTTGAGCACATGCAAGTCAACATTTTCAGCTGGGAACTTTATCATGAAAAACGGAAAACTGAGCAGGACTGAGCAATGCTCACCTTGAATGCCCCACTATAATCCCAACAAGCTACAAATACAACATTAAAAAAGTTAAGGGCATGCATGCCAGCTCCCGCTCCTCTCTGTATTAAAGGTCAAATAGAAAGGAGCGCGTCTAGAGCAGTTTTATGGTGTGTGATGGTAGATTATCCTTCCTTCTCTCTAGGTGGTCTAAATTGTGCTGAAAATGCTCCCAGTAACAAAAATTGAGAGATTTTCCAGTATGCTGGGCGCCTCTAGAGCAGTCATGTGACCAAACCCAGCTGTGACGTCAGTGTAGTCAATCATCCTCTGGTGTGCGTACAGACCCACTAATTCACGCATTGCTAAGCACTCTGAGAGGATGGTGAAAACGTCATTACAATGGTCAGCTGTACTGCTGCTAATTGTAGGAGTGGCTTTGGATTGAGAAAAGGAAGGTTTCATTATCCCAAGGACCCAGTTTTACTTCAAATTTCAATCCGGAAAGTAAACAGATCAGACAAAGATCAACGGGACAATCTGTGGCATCCAACCGATACAGGAGACTAAGATGGAATCACATCACAGCAGATTATTTTATCATCAGTCCTGCTCTCACAGCATCAGTTGGATCCAATCAACCAAAGTATCAGCAGCTTGTTTTCTGTTGCTTTAATAAAGCGCCATGAGCAGAATCGGGTAAAAACCACATCCTAAGGGCAACGTTTCCCAACCAGACAGCAGAAAGGATCCGGTTCTTGGAGCGTTCGCTGCCATCGGGTTACTGAGGGACCGCTTTACCCATCCAGGCTCAGCGGCGGAGCCCAGCCTGCTATCCAGAACCGCACACAGGGCTCCAGTACTGACCGCCAGCCTTCACACCCACCGCAGCAGCTCGCTACCGACCCAACAGAACCCAGCCACCACAGAACCAATCCCAATCCTCTGATCCTCTCCTTAAACTAAAGGTTAGACTCTGGTTTAAACTAATTCAAACTCAGCAGCATCTGGAAAATGTTCTGATGGATAATGAACTTCCAGCGGCTCTGCATAAGATCCAAGAACATTTAGCAGCGCTGATTAAACCAGCGAGCTTTAATAAAACCACCAAGACTGTGATTGCTTCCTATTTGTCCTCATTAAAGGAGAAAACTCCATCACAGGTCAATAAATATTCACTCCATGTAAAATGACTTCTTCCTGAATAAACTACAGCGTCCCTCAGTGGGTCACATGACCCAATGAGGAATTTAGCATCTTCTGCCATCTTAGTGAATTATTTAATGCTATAAACAACTAAATGATGGAATTTGTTCACTTCTGATGCATTTCATTTTATACATATTATAAAATGAGAAACTAGAAATATGTTTTTTCTATTTGAACTTTAAAGTTGTAAGGAAATCATATTTAGGTGTCAAATCATTCTGGCTTAAACATGTATATAAATGTACTGTTTATTGTGCCAAAATTTAGAAAATTTCTATTTAAAAAAAATCTTGACTTAAAATCTGTGGCTTTTTTCCTTATCTTCTGCAGGCCAGTTAGTTCTACGTCAGCCTGAACACCTAAATTCGGCCAATCATATATCAACAGTCATCTGTCAATCAAATGTTTTCAGTCATAGCATCTTGGTTCATGTGTCGCAGCTAATATACGCAACGGTTGAAATCAGAATCCTTTCCTTTCCCATTGAGTTGCGTCCCAGTGTTCACGGGGATGGACGTCTGTGTCTTCGGCAGGCGTAGAGCTAACAGAACTGGCAGCGTTGCGAGGCAAGGGCTCAAACATGTACGGCTGGAAGCCTTCTACACCAAACCAAGCTTCTGCCGCCCTGGCGTCCTCTTCCACAACATCTTCGTCCCCGCTTTCCTCCTCTAAATAAAAAGTGGATGACGGAGGAGACTCATCCACGACCTCCGACACTAAACTCTCCTCCTCTTGCATGTTTCCTCTGTCCATAGCGTTCCTTGACAGCGTCGTTTCTAAGTCACCAATTTAGCGCTACTTGGTCCCAATGGAATTTCCCATTGGGAACCTGCTAGCACTAAGTTGCTAACTGGTATGCTTCTGACTAACCGTCCACAACCAAACTTGCTTGCAAACCTTCCGCCACAACAATCCCGCCCCCTTGATAATTGACCAATCACATTCACTTCATTCACTCGTGTAAAGTCGGGAACCACTCAGGAGAGTTCGGAAATTCAACAGTTGGAACAGCCGCTTTCCTGCGACTTTTAGTGTGTTCTATTGTGATCTACATGGGATTAGTTTTCAATTATGGTTTAATTGAAAATGTATCAACTGTGTTATTTCTTAATGTGGGGTAGCCAGTATAAATGTAAACCAGTTTATTTATCTCAGTGACGTAGCAGATTGCTGTAACAGTGGCTCTCCTCCTGACCTTGGTCTATTAATATGGCTCCAGTAAAAAGAATAAATAATTAGCAAGTATCGCTGCTTTATGTTGTCTGTTCCAGTTTCTTCCATCTGGTTCATTGTTCAGACTTCCACCACCGATACAAACGCAGATCTAAGAAACTTGTTACATATTTTATCTATAAAGAGAAAGTCTTGAACATATAGAGAACATGGTCCAGGAATAATCTACATGTAAACTAATGCGCCTTTAATGGAACAACTAAGCACATATTGATTAGCATCAATTGCTTCATCAGATTTCTGACTGGAACAATTAATATAATTATGATTAAAGTCTGCAAAGGTCAGAAAGTTTCCTCTGCTCTCCATTAGATGCAATAAGGACCATATTCCCTGTTCCGTCCAATCTTTGTAAATAAATATTTATTTTTAAATCAGATTATATCTACTGCTCCATAAGGGTGCATTATGAGGGGAGAAATTATGTGTAAAGATTATTTTCCAATAATAGAGAACTCGTTCATTAAATCTAATCTAAGTAATGTATCCAAATTGCATTTTAGTAATACTTAATGCAAACAAATTTGGAGAGAATTTGCAGGGAGAGTTTGACTAAAGTTATGAAGCTGATGGATCACATTTTGCAGCCATCTCAGTTTTATGGCTCTGTTCACTGAATCAAACCCCTTCTACAGATTTAATAATATATATTTTTCCTAATCTACAGAAATCTGTTGCTCAAAATGAAGTGAAAATTATTCTAATTGATTAACTTAATGATCTGAGGTATAATGAAGGAATACGGTAAATAATCCTAGAGAGATCTTCCATTTTAGACCAGAGGGTTCTACCCAGAGTTAACAGGTCTGTTCACAACCAAATATCTAAGTTAGATTTGCTTGATATGTATAGATTACCAAAATGACTTATTTATCTATACTCTACATAAATGACATGGTAATTGGTCTTAAATTGTCAACATATGTTTTATCCTTACCATTTTTTGGAATCAGTGTAATTAGTTCCTGGTTCATGCTGTTCATTTATGATTTTATCAATAAATCCCTGAATGGAAAGAAAACGTGGTCTTTGATATCATCCCAGAAATGGATAAGAGTTAAAAGACAGACCATCCTGTCCTGATGAGTTTAACAGCAAGATCTAGTTTAAACATCTCAATTTTAGAGTCACACAATTCTTTAAATTTTTCTCTAATTAAAGATAAATCATTTTTATGCTCCACCCCTGGTTCCTACCTATCCGGTGTAAGATGATCTGGGGGATCCTGGTGAAATCCAGCAGTCTGTGCTGATCATCCATCTTCTCCTCCTCGATCTGATCTAATCTTCCTTTAAACTCTGGGAATGTTTCTCCAGCAGGAGTTAACTGCTCGCTGACAAACTCTCCTTCCAGCTGGACTCAACACATTCTCACTGCAAACACTCACACATTAGCAGCCTCTCTGCTAGCACACGGAAGCTAAAGCTAATGCTGTTATGGCCGAACGGCACGTACATTCAGCTCATATGCGCATGCGCAACTAGACATACATCCGGGTATACCTCCTATATTGTGTTTCAATGGCGCATGTACTTAAATAACAATAACTTCCTCAATTGTCTAACGATTCTCAAACTGTTTCATTTGTTAAACAAAAGTCAGACATGTAATTATGATACTGCACACTTATGAATAATTATAACCACCGAATTTCATATGAAAAGAACATTGAATAGAACATACAGGTGCAATAAATATACACATGGACAAGGTATTTATGTTAAATCAATATATGCTATTAAAACTCAGTGTACAGAATGGCAACCATATATATATATATATACATATATATATATATATATATATAAAATATATATTATATATATATAATATATATATATTATATATATATATTATATATATATATATAATATATATATATATATGTATATAAAATATATAATATATATATACATATATATTTGTATATAAATATATTATATATATATATATTATATATATATATATAAACACTTTTATTTGGGTGTGATTAATTATTTCACAGTCCTAATTTATTTATATTTACATACATACTTTTATAATATGAATATTATTGTTATAATAAAATATGGAATACTGACAGAAAAGGCTTATTGTGTGGCAACTTCTTGGTGTAGAAGCATAATCCTGGTTTCAAATTAAAGGTAACACTTTGAAGTTTCATGTAGACTATTCGGATTATATATCAGGGGTAATTACACAAAAGTTCCTATTTTTAAACCATTATAAAAGTGACATTTATTTGCTATTAAAATTGGTACAATAGTCCCCTTCACAAGTATATATAGATGTAGCATGATGAAATCCCCACCTACACTACTGTGATGGTATACACATGGAAGACAGAGATTTAAAAAATTACCCAAAAAACATAGCTTGGCTAATGCCCTTTGAAAAGGACGGTTTTATTGAGCTTCTGTCGCATGTTGATGCTCTGTAAGCCAAGGTTAGTTATTTTGGCAATGTGGTGCAGCCTTAACTTAAAAAACAAGGACACAACCAACGTTAACAGCGTATGGTGGTGGCTGTCTATGCCATACTGCCATCCTCTGACCCTATCCTCTTCCGTACAATGTACACGACCTCTAGCACTTTGATGGGCTGTGATCGTCTGGTACATGAGGTCTGACGAAGAACCCACTCTGCTGCCCTGACTACCATCACTGTGCCTTCTGATGGAACCACCAGACCTCCATTGTTCTTTAACTTCAGCAGGTGGTAGCTCTGGTCCTTGAGGGCAGATGCAGCATCTGATACCAGACATCACAGGACAGCTTTTTCAGAGCCTGTCGCACAACAAATCCTGAAATAAGAGTTGGTATATTAAAATAATTTATAATAACCATGGGGAAATGAAGGGAACATTTATCTTTTTGGACCATTGGGAGATTTATTTCCCTCAGGTTTTGACTATTGGCACCATCGGTTTTAGGCAAAATCAACTTTTAGTCAGCCTTTACCTGAAATGTACACGAGAGCGTTGTCCACAAGACCATCAAAGCGGACAGGAAGGTAGCTGTGGTCATGTACCAGCGCAGGAATGTCAGCAAACGGGGATGGAAGATCTTCTCCTGCTGCAGAGGACATATCTCCAGCTGACAGGCTAGTGGAGGTATCAATGACAGCTGGTAGGGACTCATCCTGTGCAGTCACATTGCCTCTGCATGATTGGACAACCCCACACCGGGCCATCAGCTTCCTGAAAACGTACTTGAACTGGCTGGCATTAGGATGGTTATTCCAGCCCCCTTAAGAAAAACACAAGGTGTATGAGTATAGTAAAAAAGATATTCAACACATGCTTTAAAAAGACAAGCAAAACAGCATACAAGCTTTTACTGACACTTTGTGTGACTCAGTGTTGCGGCTGGTAAATCTAAATGAACCCTACCGGATGCTCTGATGGCTGAACCTATAAGTCAGGACATATCGCTGTCCTTCAAGCAGCACAGGAACCATCAATGTGTCAATGTTTATGATGAAGCCAAGGACAGAGAGGAACCTTCAAAAGCAAATACTGTTTCACTACGATGATCCTGCCAAAACAGGACACAAGAATGCAAACTAACAGTATAAAGTGATGCTTAACATTTATTTTAGGGACACAAAACCTTCTTGAATCAATTCATAACATGCAGACCATCTTTGACACCGGCATGTGGGGAGGAAAAAACTGAATACAAGAGAATTCCAACTGAAACTAATTTGCAAACTGCAAACACGTTGGAGCAAGATATTATATTAATAATACGTACCGCTTTATGAACTTGACGCAGACCGAAAAGAGCATCTCATGAACTTATATCATGGACTTGAGGGATGCACTGAAACTGGTGTAGTATTACCTTGGATAATTTAATGACTTGTATAAATCTAACAGAATATAATAAAGGCATATTTTCTAAATCAGCAGTCTCTTTCTGATCATTTAATTATAATAAAGGGATTTGTACTGGGTATTGGCGACTACAAAAGGTGTCAGTGCATCACTAATACAACAGTCACTATTTTAAAAGAGCTCTTTGTTCGGTAAAGGGGTTTGCCATCTTCCATCTTCAAAGTGAGCAAGTATTCCCTGGCTTTTGACAAGAACTCCCTGGTGCTGGTCCGATTCCTAGAACCAAGGGGGCTTTGAAGCCTTTGCCTCTGGGATAGTGACTGTTCAAGATGTCAAACAGCATGTCTGTTATCTATAAACAAATATCTACATTTACTGGAAGCACTAAAAAACATCACTGTAACTGAGTGTCAACAAGTATCAGATAGTAAACACCAAAGTATAAGGCATAGTAGGATTTCTCTCATTTCCTCTGTGGCTATGCATTTTTCTATTAAATAACTGCCCTGCTTTGAAGCTTCTGATGTAAGTATGAGGTGGAATAAAGAGTTTTTGCATATTGTTGAATTTGAGGATGGTCATTGATTATTTAATTGTTCTTGATGCCTAAATTAAAAACATAAATAAAGAAAAAGATACAGGGTTAATTCTGGTGACATTCACATTTTAAATATTGCCTACAGACCAACTACAAATGGAAGGTGAGCGTTAAAGGATGAAATGTGTTACTTAAATGTTGAAGATGATTTTGGTCAACAATGCAAATCCCTTGCTGCATTACCTTTATGAATTCTGCAGTAGCCTGACAATCTTTGAACTCTGCATAGCCCGCCTCCTGCAGCGTGCAGAGCGCCACTGCCACAGAGCTACTCAGTCTGAGCAGCCAGGGAGACCTTCATTAAGTTTAAAGGAGAAATTAAGTGCCTATAAGCGCTACAAACATCAAAAAGTTTATATAAAATAAAAAAAATATATATATATAGCCCTAGAGCCCATTACTACTGCGGCCCTCTATACATTAAGCATTATACAAACATACCTTCATCTTCTGATTAGAAAAGTTCACATGCTTATCTGTGCCTCTATTGGCAGCATGTAGTCCACTTTTCTTTTGGACATTGTTCAGATGGACTATGGACTTCCAACTGATGCTGCCATTCATAGGTGGATCTACTGGGGTGGCATAGGGTGGCAAATGCCCCCCTAAATGACAGCCTTGCCACCCCAGCTGCCACCCCAGTTGGCGGTAGGGATGGCGAGGCTTATAAATTATGGATAATTTGAGAATTACGGCCGCTAATTTCTAATGTCGGACTGCAGTGAATGCAGCACAAGATGACAGAGAGCGACTGAGACTGATTGTTTTGAAAACTGAATGGGGCAAAGCGAGGGAGCCAGGGGTGATGGGGAGAGGAGACACGGGATGAAACAGGTAAAAACTGATTAACTATCTATTGAGAAATGAAATCATAATGAAAGCACAATGCTGCTAGCATAGCTGCAATGCTGATTTTGAGATGATAAAAATCAGGTTGCAGAACGTTATTTCTCTATCTATGATGTTAGTTAGGCCTGACGTCTCAGGCTCATAAAGACATATTTGCGGTCAACTATGACAGAAAAGAGACGATCAAGTTTGGTTTTACTAAAATCAAAACGCACAAAGGCATTGGATCTAGATAAATTAGTGAAGCGTTTTGCTGAGCAACATGGAAATCGCTGCATTCAGCTGTTATAGTCATGTTAACTTTATGTTCTGCTCTCTGGTGAGCCTTTACAGAGCTGTTACATTTTGTTTTGGCACCTGAGAAAATCTGATATTTCCTTTAATAAAACCAAAAGTGTTAAAAGTTAAAAATGTGATACTGGTGTGAATCCTGCTTAATGTGAAGCAGTGTTGTTGTTTCTTTTTTTGTATATATAGTATGAAACTATCCAGAAATGACCTGTATGAACCTACTCACAAGCAAAATGTATTTTTATGTTGCTTCTTTTCAGATTTGTGGAGATTTTGATGTAACATACAGAACCCGCCTTTTTGTTGATTTGTCGATACAGCAGTATGGAGGACTAACTCTGCCATATTTAAAAATAAATACAGAAATAAATAAATGCTTAATAAATAAATAAGCATACAATTAATTGCCACCAAAAATACAAACAACAAATAAATGTAATTAGAAATTAAATTATACAGCTAGTCATAAAGGTTTATAACTCTTTTTATTTCTTTGCCTTTTTAATATTTACCTTATTTATTTTTTGTCATTTATTATCTTCAACTTCATTTTTAACTACTTATATTTTTAAGTATTTATTTATGTGCATGTTATCATATTTTTGTCTGTTTTATTCTTCCTTTGTATTTTTTTACCCTAGTTATTTCTTCGCCGCTATTTCTTTCTGCCTGCCCTTTTTACATTTCTGCCTGCCATTATAATATAATTTCTAATTACATTTATTTGTTGATTATATTTTTGGTGGCAATTAATTGTATGCTTATTTATTTATTGAGCATTTATTTATTTCTGTATTTATTTTTAAATATGGCAGAGTTGGTCCTCCATATGCAGCTCTATCTACAGCAGATCTACATGCATGAAATGTCCCTTTCATGTTGCCGTAACTGCTGTATGTCAAGTTACTGAGGAACAAATGGGGTAAATGTGTGTTCAGAGTAAACATTACATAGATGTCCAGTACCTTGTTCGGGTGCCTTGACCCATTTATTTCTACTGTGTAGTTCTGCTCACTTTAGTACAGCTCAGTCCATAGATCTATGATGGGAAACTTTTTCTTTCTATAGTTTCTTCTTGTGCAAATGCTGCAAAGCTGCCTCTCTGACAGTCAATCTCTCACATCTGTGACTCAGCACCTGTGTCTCACCTTAGTACCTATGATAATGCCCCTCTAGAAGTAGTGTTATCATTCTTCTATCTCCTATTAGGTGAGATCACATTGTACGATGTATTATTAATATGAACTGCTTCACATGAAACACTGACTGTACATACTATTCTCACCAAACTGTGATAACTGGGATTAAATTCAGTGTAAACAAATGCCATATGTTGCCACCCCTAAAAAATTCATGCCCCCCTCTTGCCACCCCATAAATATTTTTCTAGATCCGCCCCTGCTGCCATTCATGCTTCCAATGGGGCTGTATGCCTGCAGAATCAGATGTTTTTCCTAAAGCACTATATTCTGCACAATTATGTAAATACAATCGAAATGTATAAAAAGCAGAGAGACTCAATCAGAGCAGATATTTGAAACAGTGAGGATGTACCTGCAACATATCAGCTTCAGCATGTGGCGAGCGTCCATCCGTACCTGACCTCATCTTCCTGACGCCGTCTTTCCAGCATGTCCAACATCATTTTATTAAGACCAGGTTTGGCATCAAGAGAACTCAGCCACCTTAGTAAAATGAAAAAGTAGACATTTAACCATCAACACACGCATCCCAAATGTAGACACTATAATATCAATATGTGAGACATGAGCTGTTAGATCAGTTAGTTTAACCATTCATGATATTATTGTCTGCTTAATGTAATTCAATATAAAATGAGACATCATGAAGAATACCTTTGCAATGAACTGGGGTGTGGCAGGTGAATATGCAGGGTATCTCTCAGGTAGTGATATGCCTTTGGACCATGCAGATGGAGCGTTAGGGCAAAATCTCTCTGGTCCTTGGTGTACTCTACGCCCTGCCTCCACAGGAGATCAACCGGAAGATCTGGAATTCAATTAGCAAAGTGATTCAGTAGGTATCTTTTTAATAGTAACTGGGAACACAACAAAGAACACAAAATATTCAATGTAATATTTTTATTTCACCTGAATAGTATTCAAGGTTGTCTCTTAGCTCTTCATTGATTAGATTTTTCCCCTTCAATTCCTCCAGAAGAGCCTGCATGTTCATCTTGGCCCTCTTTTCTCTCCTCAAGGCGTTACTCTTCTCCCGCTGCAGTTTCCTCACGGTTGCTGAGGCTTCTTCAAGTTTGGCTTTTATAGCCTTAGGGCAAGCAGGCAATGCATACATGTGGTCAGTGGCCTGCCGCTTGCAGCTCAAACCCCTCTCTCCACTGGCTCCCTGCTGTTTCGCAGAAATATTAAAAATAGTGGTATAGAAATTACTTACTTTTTTAAGAATTAAATGTTAACTTTTCAATTCTGAGCCTAAATACAAGATACTCCAATTCTCCGACAGAAAACACAACAGCATACATTGAAGTAATTGTATAGGCTTGTCCACTTATAAGGCAAAAATATGTTTGGTGGCTCTGAAAAAAAAATTTCTCTTTTGATTGTAAAGGCTGCCTACCCTTGGGTTTAGTTTCAATGTTCACACATATTTATAAATTCAAGTTTATGAGCGACAGAGTCAAGCTTTTTATAAGATAAAGGATTTAATATAACAAACTGTTTTTAACAAGCCACATGAAAACACTCACAACATCAGGTTGAGGAACATCCTGGGACAAGTCCATTGGCAGGTTGTCTTCCACTCTTCTAGAGGTGGTTGTGTTTGTTGTGGCTACTAGCTAAAATTAAGTAAAGAGGTTTTGAGTGTCTAAAAGGTGCTACTAAACAACACATTATATAACCTTCAGAAACAAAAACAAAAGTGACCAGCAACAATTCACGGTGTATAAGATTGGTATATGAATATGTGATTAAATTTCAATGATACATATACCCTTTGAAGATGAGCTGGAAAGTTGAAAATTTTGGGCACAACACCATCTTTAAGTCGGACTGTCTGCCCTGTTCGGTCAAAATCCTCCCTCCTGAAGTGCTCACTGCAAAGCAGAGTCCTGTCATTCACAACAAAAGCGTCCCTTCTTAGGGCAAGTTCCCACAGCCTCCTCATCTCTCTGTTTTTGGGAAACCTTAAAAACGTGAGAAATGTTCCAAGAAGTATAAATTATTGTCACCATTTCCAACCCTTTTTCCTTCTTTCAACATTAAGGGTTAGCACAAAAATACACACCTAAATGAAATATGTTTGGGGTAATTGTATGTATGTATGCACTTGAGAATAACACAACCACACTAAACTACTTATAAAAAGTTGTCCAAACAAAACTAATACAAACTTATAAAAGCTTTGAGTCAACAAAAATCTTGTAATACTATTATGTCATAGCCCCGCTGTTCCTGTGTAACAGAGCCTGTATTCTACATACATCCACTAATTAACTAACGATTATCCCAAAAACCAATCATAATTTCATATCTTACATGTGAAAGGTGATCCCACTGGCTCTGGTTTTGACACTACGGCGATTGGAGCATCCGTAGGCTGCACAAAAGTCTGGCATCTTCCTATAGGGCTCGGGATCCACGTTGCATTGTGGGACGTCGCGGTCATATTGACGGCTACGCAAACGTAAACATAGCTCTGATACAACGTTGTTATTGAAAGAAGAGACGTAGAAGTAGAGAGAAAAAAGATGTTAAAATCCCGAAAAAGATCTGGAATTTACCGGAACACATTAAATAGAGAAGCCAGGGACCGGTATGTTGACAAAATCAGCATTATTAATCATTTGGATCCATATAAAGTTCCAAACAATGAGTGGAGCACCGATGACCGAGCGCCTATACTTCAAAACAGTTCTCAAGCTCCAAGTCCTTGGAGTCTCATGTGCAGTTCATGAATGGATGGGTTCAGGAGCTGCACATCATAAAGCCAGCAAACAGTGGGAACACAGTAATCTGTACGAAGGTAAGCTGTGATCAGACGGGCTCTGGAACCTGCTAGTTTAGCAACTGCTAACCGCTAATGCTAACAACCACTCACGCCTGTAACGTACTTTTAACTAGCTGCTATGTGTTTCAAAGGTGTAGTTAGTAACGTTAACTGCCAACCCTCCGGGTTTCTCACGTATTTGAGCCTTTTCCAGCTGCTGTTTTTATTATTTGACATAAATAATAAAAGATCCCAACTTTGAAGGAAAGAAACAATGTAGGCAATAAAATAAAACCGTGCATCTTTAACTTACCAGAATGAAAATGCAGGGAACACACTCTCAATGACATCGGGATACTGTGGAAAGTTATGTTCGGTCGTCTTACAGCCGCGATCCAAGCTAGCCGACGACTCTTTATCTCTGACGCTTGGTCTCCATGGTTACGCATCCAGGCAGGAAAGCGGTGGAAAGTTAACCCATTTTCTATGTTTTTCCCAATGCGATCATGTGTTGCGCTGTTACAGCCCACAATACAGCAACGGTTTACCATGGTTGAAATCAAGTTAAGGTGAAATTAATCAGGCTGAGAAGGAGTACAGTATGCTGTAGTCATAGGCAGTAGTCTGAGCCGCGGTAAAAGAGGCCGTCAATATGGCGGCAACGCAAAGTGCTTACGTCATGACGACCAAGCCCTATTAATAAACCCAGCAAATTCCTGTAACATAATGTAAGATGTGTTGACAGACCAAATCGATTGGAAATCATGTTAAATTCTGCCTCTTCCACTGATGTAAAGTTGCTGGTTAACGTTAGCAGCTAGCTAAACTGTAACGTTAGCTGCTAACTTACTAACGTTAGGTCTCACTTCGCAGCTTCTTGTTATTAGCCAGCTAACGTTAGGCTAATAATGAAAATACAACAACACTCAGATTATTGTTATTAGCCAACTAATAACTACAACCACATCCACAAATATTGTAATTTACACCAAAGATTAATTGTCATACAATCGTTATTGATAACTTGCGCAAGTAGCCGTGATGCACAACTATGCTGCACGATTAAGTCATTTTTCGACAAGAAAATCTGCAATTTCGACATGTTCAAGCATCTAGAATAATAGCCACGTTCATAATGTTTGTAAGAAACCAAACTGTTTTTAAATCCGTCAAGAATTCAGTGAGGTAAGAGTATTTGTGTTCGTGCTGATCACTCACCTTACATTAGGTACCACAGAGCACAACAGAAAGCCTGCCTGAGGCAAGATGGCCGCCGGTGATGACGTTTGAGACTCCGCCGTAAGACATCTAGCCTTTATTATGGATATCTATGCATCAGGTCTATGTTGTCAGGTTAGGATCCTCAACGGAGGCGGTCTACCTGGACTGGATCCTTCGAATTCAGTGAAAATAAGGAGACCGGAAGTGTTTTGGCTGTGAATTCGAACAGGTCAAACCTGTTGCCTAGCAACCGTTACAGTTGACACACAAGGCACACACGGAAAGAATGAATACCGACCTTTTCAAAACGGTTTCTTTTTAATTTTTAATTTTTTTTTTATTGTAAAGTGAATAAAGCCTGATTTATTCCAGAGTGGAATAAAGGTTCCAACCAGTGGGAGCAGGAACAAATCAAATCAAATGTAATGATAGAAACCTTAGTCAGTTAAATAACCTGCTGCTGTCATTCTGCACATCTCTGATGTTGCTGCTATTTTCAAATATCCATTACTGGAAAAATGTCCATAGCTGCATATTGGTTATTTATTCTCCAGTTTTATATTGTTAAAACACTTTACAGTATTTTATTGTTTATATTTTAACTCTTCACCATTATGTTTTTCTTATACATTTTTCTAAGGTCCACATTTGTGTGAACATTTTTTTCTATAATCTTGTTGCTGCTGTAAATTTCCCCATTGTGGGACAATAAAGGGATTTTCTATTCTATAAAAGTGGTAGAAAGATATAAGTAAATCTAAACAATGTATTTATTAAAATATATCTGCAAAATCTCTAATATTCAACAACAAAAAATACGTAGTTAAGCATATTGTGCAAAACAGCATCTTTCTTACGGTGTAGATGTACTGCAGAGTCTTGTCCAGAGGAGGGCGCTTTTCTGTGTTTGACCATGTTTGTGGAGAAGTTGTTTGGTTTCTCCAATATAGGCAAGGCAAGGCAAGGCAAATTTAATTGTAAAGCACAATTCAGTACAAAGACAATGCAAAGTGCTTTACATGATTAAAATACAGGAAGATAAAACAGAATCAAAGCAAGTAGGAAAAAATAAAATAAAAAAATGCAGAAACAAAAAAGAACATTAAAAACAGTTGGACTGAAGAAAACAAGAAAGTTGAACTAATGATGTTTCAGTTGAACTGTTTAACTAGAACAGTGGAAGGCAATCCTAAACAAATGTGTTTTTAGTCTTGATTTAAAGGAACTCAGGCTTTCTGCACTTTTCCAGTTTTCTGGAAGTTTGTTCCAGATAAGTGGAGCATAGGAACTAAATGCTGCTTCTCCATGTTTAGTTCTGGTTCTAGGTCTGCAGAGCAGGCTGGAGCCAGAAGACCTGAGTGGTCTGGAGGGTTGATACACTGATAGCAAGTCTGTGATGTATTTAGGTGCTAAGCCATTCAGAGATTTATAGACTAACAGAAGTATTTTAAAGTCTATTCTCTGAGATACAGGGAGCCAGTGGAAGGACTTTAGAACCGGGGTGATGTGCTCTACTTTCTTAGTCTTAGTGAGGACACGGGCAGCAGCGTTCTGGATCAGCTGCAGCTGTCTGATCCACTTTTTAGGCAGACCTGTGAAAACACTGTTGCAGTAATCAATTCGACTAAAAATAAACGCATGGATTAGTTTTTCCAGATCATGCTGAGACATTAGTCCTTTAATCCTGGAAATGTTCTCCAGGTGATAGAAAGCCGACCTTGTAATTGTCTTTAAATGCTTTTGGAGGTTCAAGTCTGAATCCAGCACTACACCTAGATTTGGGGCCTGATCAGTGGTTACCAGAGATGGCCAATGTACTCACTTTCCGTACTTGAGTAAAAGTACAGATACTTGTGTTAAAAAATACTCTGGTAAAAGTGGAAGTACTGATTAAACTTCTTTACTCAAGTAAAAGTAACAAAGTACAGGCTTGTAAATTTACTTAAAGTATAAAAGTAAAAGTAGAAACCACTTTTTTCATGCCGTTGCCTACATTTTAAATGGATGTCTGCCAATAGGACTAGATCTCCGTTGTGTTCATTAGGGGGGCCACATGCCGAAGGCATGGCCCACCTACTACTATTGCACATATTTATTCTGCGTATTATTATTAGGGGGGCCACATGCCGAAGGCATGGCCCACCTACTACTATTGCACATATTTATTCCGCGTATTATTATTATTAGGGGGGCCACATGCCGAAGGCATGGCCCACCTACTACTATTGCACATATTTATTCTGCGTATTATTATTAGGGGGGCCACATGCCGAAGGCATGGCCCACCTACTACTATTGCACATATTTATTCCGCGTATTATTATTAGGGGGGCCACATGCCGAAGGCATGGCCCACCTACTACTATCTCACATATTTATTCCGCGTATTATTAGGGGGGCCACATGCCGAAGGCATGGCCCACCTATTACTATTGCACATATTTATTCCGCGTATTATTAGGGGGGCCACATGCCGAAGGCATGGCCCACCTACTACTATCTCACATATTTATTCCGCGTATTATTAGGGGGGCCACATGCCGAAGGCATGGCCCACCTACTACTATCTCACATATTTATTCCGCGTATTATTATAGCTTATTAGGGGGGCCACATGCCGAAGGCATGGCCCACCTACTACTATCTCACATATTTATTCCGCGTATTATTATAGCTTATTAGGGGGGCCACATGACGAAGGCATGGCCCACCTATTACTATTGCACATATTTATTCCGCGTATTATTAGGGGGGCCACATGCCGAAGGCATG